>NW_007377620.1:0-74017 GCF_000475195.1 Diaphorina citri | reverse complement strand
ATAGGTCGACCAGGTTTGGATAAGTCCTTCTATGGGGACAGACAGACAGACGACACCGAAGCGAATACAATAGCCCGTACCTTATACCTTTTTTTTATTACTATCGTAATGAAAAAGAAGGACGGGCTAGAAAGCGGTATTCATACATTTTGGCAACTTGCACAAAGTAGTCCGTCAGTATCTAAAACTACAATGAGTTTTTAGCTGGAATAAAGAATAGTTTGTTCTCTAATATGTGCTGCTCTCTGTTAGTGAGAGAGTTAACTAGGAGATCGAGTCCCTTTTACTTCAGAATATAGAAATTATAAATAATAAATATTTTTGAGTAGGGAATCTACCTGGATACGTATATTCTAAATATTCTTCCTCAGGTGAGATTCGAACCGGAAATACTTAGTGGTGGAGTATCCTAAACCGCTGACAAAGGGTGCGAGGAGCTGCAACTCAAGAACAAAAACGGTCAAGAGTGTATATGTACATTAACCGGTATAGATTTATTATTTGATTTGCACTTTTTTGGCCGCTCAGAAATTTTAATATAAGTCTGGATTAGTAGGTATAGGTAGGTAGGTAGGTACCTATGCTATTTTACAAAGTGCCGCGCCATTAGGCCTGTTTGAGATTCCAACTCATTGTTTACTCATTTTATTGTCCTTTTGTTTTTTATAAAATATCCCATAATATCCTCCGCATTGACGTTTTGGTCCCATGATTCCCTTCCAATCCTTATATCCTGATCTTTATACCTATCTACGTTACTTGCTTGTATTCTACTGATTACTCGTATTCATACTGTTATTCAATGAATTCATTCTTGTCCATGTGAACGGAAAGGATTACTTACCTGTCTTGTGAAAAGGTACGCAAGGTATACGAGACGTTGAATTGCATTACAAATATTTTTTAGCTGTAGAATAGTAAACCGACGAGAAACGAGTATTTTGTTTAGTTGGTTGTGTATGGTAACCTGTTGCTTTAGATCTGTGAATGTAAACACTTTTGCTTACGTTAAAATTTTGTTCAAAAATTCTTTAATTTTTTTTTCTCAACATTCCTGTGAACTTTATCCGTGCAAAATCCAATATTTGTCCGCCGAAAAATCTTTTCACGTCAATTTCGTGCTTCCAGATAATCCAAGTGTTCACCAAGGTGTTTGTTTATTTTTCCGTCCAATTTCTTCCCACATCTATGTCTATTATTTTGTAAACAGAGAAGGTATTTTAAAGGTAAGTTTAACTTAGATATCCGTATTCCTTGAGTTTAAAGAAAGTTGTTTGAACTCTACGTGTCCAGCAATAGTCAGCAAAGACTAAACAAATTAATCAAAGAGATAAAAATATGATAGTTTTAGAAAGAGGAATTTCGCTGGCATCCAGAATTTGTATTATGATAATCACAGAAGTTGTGGTAGGCTAGTAATAGCATAATACTTACTATAGGATTACAACAATGATTTTACAATTTTAGATGATCTTCAGGGTAGGTATTTCCGTTTATTTGTTCATTGTGTACATCTCTATACGTCTTGCGTCTATTAGAATACCTCTAACCATAATTACCTTTAAATCCAGCTGCCCATTGTTATTGTAGGTAAGGTGGTAGATTTTAGTTTCTTCAAGAATACTCGCAAACAATTACAAGCTTAAATGTAAGTACCTACCCATAACTATAGTAACTATTAAATCAGGTTCCAGGAATTACCTGATAGAAAATGGGTAAACCTCTTGATTATTATGTTGCATTGTATTACATATCTACCTACCAACCTACCCAGCCACCCAGCCTGTTGTTTCCTAGCTATGTATAATATACGTAGATACCTAATAGGTAGTAATAATGAAAGAGGGAAAAGTAACCAATTTGCACAGTTATTGGTTTTGACAAACCAAATTCTATCTACTCCTTTGGAGCATTTATTATCGTTGAGGATATTGTCAATCAAAGGCATAACCGAACCGGGATCTCGAAGTAAAATAATACTGACACCATCAGTTGTGTTTACAAGAAGCTAGTAGCCACAGTACCTGGACTGCTGATTGCTGATTGCCCCTCATATGATGTTAAGGCGGTCTCTTCCTGATCCCTTATGTGCCGCGTCCATTTTAATTTAGGACTATTGCACTGCCAAATTGCCCCTCATAATTATAATCCAGTCATAAATAAGGAAAGTAAAAAAAGAGACCAAGAGTCAATTGGGACTACTTGGCCAACAGAAGAGTAATCAGAGATTCCCTTTCAAGTATTCCGTTTTGAAATACCATAGTTATCCGTCAGATGGGAGTGTCGAATCAGGAATTGTCTGCGTGTTAAACAAACTTACAGCTATGCTCGTTGCGTAAACAATACCAGAGATATACTGATACAGATGCTAGACTACTGTCTCGAAGCAAAAACATTGTATGGAAGATAACATTAAACGTTACCCAAGAATACTGCTAAGATCATCTCTACCACAAAATGTCAGAGATCAAAAATCTTGTACACAGAAGTCAAAGACACCAGAATTCATTCAATCCTCTCAACTAGTACATTGACAATGGTGTGTTGTTGTGGAAATAATCATTTCTGCCATGAAAAATCCGTATGATCTATGATTTATTTCTTGTGACCTTGATATATTTATGTGATATAAATCGTTTTATATTTTTCCATTATTATTTAATGTTCATATCAAAGAGTTGAACATTAATACTAATCATAAAGACCTAGGTATAATATTACATGCCCTGTGCTGTCACGCAGCTATGTAGGTATGGGTACCTATTAGGTACTTGCTGCTCTTGAATGTTACTTCCTTGTACTTATGTATCTACATACTAGATACTCAACTTTCTATCACTCCTAGAAGTTCTAGACCAAAGAGAACCAAACTTACAGACACCATTATTGGGCATTTTTCTGTGGAGAAGCATGAATCCTAGGCCTATTTTTCATTTTCTTATCCTCAAAGTACAGTGTAGGAAAGCAGTGTTTTCGGTCCGATCTTAGAGTTCTTCTTCTTCTTTTTAGTCTAAATCTTGTGACTAGCTTTACTCTCCTACTAATGGCGAACGCATCAACATGAAGATTCAAGAAACCCTCACATATCGTCACGCTGTGTAGTCGGAGCGCACTCAATTAACTTGATTAAAGTTTCAGTCACAGAGTGATAACTGTTCTTAAACCCAGTCAGCCTGGAAGTTTTAACCCAAACCAATCCATGAATTCCTACTTAGGTATAAAAGAAAAGAAATAAAAACTGAAAAAACTATAAAAAAAAGTATGTAAAAAGGAATAGAGTAAGTACTTGTACTTATAGGGTAGATTCGTAGCTTGACCCATCTTTTGGGCTGTTGCCCCTACATTTAAGTCTCAGAGTGGTCTTTTTATGTATGGATCTTATACGGTAATACGGGTAATATTGTATAAGATGCTGGAATAAAAAGGGTTTGCTGTCAATCACTTTCTTTGATAGGTCAACTGCCCTTTTTTAATTCAGGAAATCAATCTAATAATTTCCTCTTTTTTCCTCGCACAAGCTTCCCTATACTCCGTTTTTTATCAGCTTTTTCCTCTAAAGATTTATGAGTATGGAGGGTGAAAAATGATCTCTCTCAAGAGACCGCAATTCCCCTTTTTTCTAAAAAGGAAAGGAGGAAATGATTGAAGTGAAAAATGTTTGTAGAACACAGTTCTCTGTAAGTAGAGAGAAAAATATCTCGAGGGAATATAACTATCATTGAAAGGATTTTTATCTTCATAGATTAGGCCCTTTGTTTCATTCAATCAATGTAGATTACCTACCTACTCTATACGTACTTAGATCCCTATTTATTGCTTATATTCTAGTTATTGAACTCTAAATGGGATAGAAATCAAGCAACAGTTATCTTGATATTCAAAGGGTTAAGTCTTCTTGAATATTAATTAAAATTTTCTATAACTTACAACAAAATAACACGCTGGTCTTTGAGTTGAATTGAATCCAGATTTATAATCATAGAATGTACTGACTTCAAATGAAGTTATTATTAACTGTAACTTGTAGAGAATAAGACTATTCTAGTTAACTCGGCGATATAGGGACTGTTTTAGACCAGTACCTAGATATAGGTCATTGATTAAGAAGACATGAATTTCATGTTTTAACGATCCGCTAGAAATATTTAATTTGAACTGTGGAAAAGATACCCAAGATATTTCGTAATGTAAACAGCTATCACATGTACATAAGGTAGTTATTTAGCATTGAGGAATGCATCTCAAAATAGTCTAAAAATTTCAATGTCTAAAATCCAATCTTCTGATCCTTGGATCCTGGATTGAAGAAAAGCTAATTTCGTCTTATGTTATGGTTGGGTTGAATTGCAATTTGGTCTACATGAGGGAATCTCTTCCTGTTAATGGAAGTTAGGAACTAAGTGTACCTATTATAGTCGAGATTTATTTTTGCATCCAAACTAAGACGAAATTCGCAAACGTGCCAAGGCAAATTCTTTTGTAAAAATAGGCCTTACATGGGATTAAGATCTAAACATACTCAATATTCATAATTTGTGAGGAACGTTCAATTTTTTCCGTGCCAACTTATTTTGTTTTTGCTAAATATGGTAATTTTATGTTCGGTGGCCTCACGAGGAAAGAGGAAGAGGCAAGGACGAGATGGGGCCATCAGTAAAATTAATGGGACTAGCCATATTCTAGGTGAAGAAAAAAAATCTCGTAGAAACTGGAAATGTACTCACTGAATTGGCATAAATTCTTTTGGAACTTCGAACGTAAATGTTACTAGAGTTTCCTATTTACCAGTCTTACTAACTTTGTTCCTATTGACTTGGAATACGAGGATGAATAATTAATCTTTGGATATCACAATCTGTACTAACATTCACTGATCCACCCTAGATAATTATTATCAATCCACTCGAGAGGCTAGAGTTGTCTAAGAGTGACAACAAGATGTTGTTTTTAGACAAATAAGGTTGTTCGCCATAATATCGTCCATAGAAAGCACTCGATACCATTTGGTAAAAGACCCTGACACCAATGTGATCCTATACATATTGATACGATACGCGAACAAGGAAAAAGCACTCGATACCATTTGGTAAAAGACCCTGACACCAATGTGATCCTATACATATTGATACGATACGCGAACAAGGAAACCCATATTACCCATATAGCTCTACTATATCTATTTTACTAGCATAATCCACAGCAGAGCTGCCTAACAGTGTGCCTAGGGCAAAACCTCTAGGAATGTAGGTATTCATGTATAGCTATCAATGAAATGACCTTTAGCTAGAACAAGGAATATAGTAGAATGGGACAATGTGTACCTTTAATAGATAATCGTAATGCAAAATTTTGTACATCAGGGACAGTAGGTAGGTGCTATCTGTCAGTATATTCATAAAGTAATTTCTTTCAGATTTAATGGTCCCCCAAGTCCCTTTCCTTTTGAAAGCACCTGCGGGCCACGTGAAACAGCTGGTAATCCTCAATGTAAGGCTGACTGGTCCGTGATTTAGACAGTTCTGACCTAGGCTGCTTGTGTACAATATTGGACATTGAGTCAATGTCATGCTTACCTGGAGTTTACTACTAGGCTTTTCATGATCACACATGATTCACGATGGTTTTCATATGAATTCAATGTTATTTTATTGAACTTTTATTTACCGGTGACTCAGATGAATGCATTTAGTTTGCCCTGAGCTTTTTCGCGGCTTGGTGCAAATAAAAATCACTTTGAAAGAGATTTGTAAATCCAAGATGGAGATGCTAACATGCACGTCAAGTTTACTTCAGACTACTAGTTTGGGTACTGATCTACAATTGGTCACTAAACTTGTACTTACATTGGTTACCAAACAATACCATCTACATCAAAATATACGTATCAGTTCAAATAGCTATTTAGCTCAAACATTTCAGATTCTTAGCTAGGTACTGATGTACTGATTTAGGTAGCTAATTTCTTAAAAATGTAGTCAGTTACAAAATCCAAAAGTTGGATCTGGATGTTCTTAGCCTGGCCTAGACCTTCTACATATTATAATTCTATGTATATCCATCCCTGGAATGACTATTGGTATCTAAGATGAACTCTATACGTTACACACATGTAGGGTGTTAGTAAATGTATGAGACAGTCTGATCAGAAATGCAAATCAACAATGAAAAACTTTTCGAGAAAACTCAACTAGAGAAGAGTATTTCAGTATGGGATCAATGCGGTCCCATTGGACCTTTTGGGCCTGATCAGCAACTTTCCTTTTAATATGTTGCCAAAACCAAATGTCAGCCCAAAATCAATCGCCCTACGGCTGATTGAGAGGCTGACGAAAAACGCCGACCACGACTGAACACGGGAAAAGGCGAAGAAGGAGAAGATCATTAGAAGTGGACTAACAGTTCAAGAGGCATCGTGTAGCAAACAAAACGGAATTCTCATTTTGCATTTTTCGTATCTATCTACATTTCAAACAATTTGAGGAACACCCTATCCTAAGTTATTGATCGCACATTGATCCATCAGTCATCATCCTGAAGAAGTTAGAAGTTGAAATGAAAATACATACTTCGTCATTAATAATAAGAAGCGTTCATGTTGGATAAGAATCTTAGCCGATAGTAATTGAACTTGGGATGTGGTTTGTAATAGAACAGGGGGTTCTCAATCTATGAAATATGTACATTCCATGAAAAATTGGTCCTTAGAATCACACAAGTACCAAGAAAGATCAGAATGAAGGCCATATGTGGAGGAAAAGGCACTAAACATATGGTACCTACTCATGTAACTCACCAATACAATACTCCTTGAATGAGGCTGAAAAGTTCCTTTACCCCAGTAGTAAGCCACTATCTTATGGTCCTAGCTAGAACTTTACGTGTATAATCTACCATGGCATTACCTCAGATGGGTTGAACGTCAGAGATTGCTCTAGGCAATAATCCCGTCCATTGATTGAATCGTTAGTATATTCTGATTATTAGACGGAGTTCATTAATCCAGTGCCAATCGTGCATTCATCGTAGTTCCAGTCTGGGTACCACTAGTTCATTGTCCACATACCATAACCACATGAGCTACGAACGATTTATTCACTGCGTTTAGTATCTCCGTGTGTGCAAATATGTGAAATAAGTGGCGATGTTGGGGAAAAACAGTATCCGTTCATGTAAGCGTCATCAATACAGGTAAACTTAGCATCAGGGTAAATACTACGTAGCATTAGGGTAAATACCTATATTAGATTAATGAAATAATAGGTTTGGCCAAAGCTGTGCTGGTGAACTCGGGTGGTAGGTAATTAGCTAATTAGGTAATAAATATCCATATTCAGAGATTCACCCCGCCTAGCACCTATTGGTTACCTAATTTCAATGTCTTCCCCATTTTACAGACTCGTCGGCAGATCCTGCCACTTAAGTATCCACCTGCACGAGCTAAAAATCACTTTTTCTGGGGGAATCTAAAACGGATATTTCCACCCATTGGCCTTACCAATTTCAACATGCCTATCACTGATTCTGTGAATACCCGCACCGTGCTGGCACACAGATAGTAAATAGAGTGGGTGTGTGCCCGTAATCAAATTAAAATAAATAGTACCTACAATAGTACGCATCACGGAATTCAACGTACAGGCACGATTTTGAGAAGGATTCAATATTTGATAAATTTAATTTCATTACATTTAACTTTATCAATAAAGTTCGCCTCAAGGCTAGGTTAACTAGGTCAGTTTCTAGTCTGAAGCTAGCTCGCATTCCTTAGGCATTCTTTGAAACGTGCAGTGTTTACAGTGTGCTTGCTCCCTTTGTTTTGATTTCATAGAAAGGTAAAATTGATTGCCCAAATAAAGTGACTGAGGAGGAAATTTGTTTGCTTATTTCAGGAAAGATTTGAACTCGAAAATAAAGAGTGCCCTTTAGTCTACTAGTATCTAAATAAGAATATTCCTACTTCTGTCACATCCACTAAAAACGTTGGCTTCTTTCCTTCTGACAGCCTTCTGACATTTGCAGAACATGCCAAACTCATGTCCCAAAGAGTGCGTCAACGCAATAACATCCTGAAGTGTCTAGCCGGAACGAGCTGGGGAAAAGACAAAGAGACACTTACCGTAACGTACAAGGCCATTGGAAGATCCCTCCTCAACTATGCAGCTCCTATTTGGACACCCCAAATCAGCAACACAAACTGGCAAAAGCTCCAGGTGGCACAAAACTCAGCCCTAAGAACCATAACTGGCTGCCATCTGATGTCCCATCAAGACCACTTGCACAGAGAAACATCCATCCTACCTGTGAAGCCACACAACGAGCTGCTTGCATCCCAATACCTGTTGCAATGCCACGCCACCACACACCCATGTAATGTCCTTCTCCACCGTCCAACCCCTCCTCGTCACATCAGAGGAAACCTCGTCACCAAATTCCTTGAACATGTGTCCAACTACATCCCTCCTGACGGACTGGACGCACTCACATACAAGATCGGACTCAGGGGGATTCACACGGACTTTGTGGAGAGAGCGATAGGCGAGTACACCGTGAATCGAGTCCTTGATGATGTTCCACCTGACATCAACGGTGCAGAGATCGACCTTCCACGTAGCACGCGTTGCACCCTTGCCCAACTTCGATCAGGGTGGTGCCGCCTACTCAACAGCTACATGTCCAGGATAGATGGAGTAACGTCAAACTCATGCCCGAAGTGTAACACCGGGCCCCACGAAGAGATAGAGCGATCAGTGTGTGAACTATGAAATGTGAATGAGTGAATGGATCTCGTTCTTATAATATAAGGACGGACCCAACGGAGGCGGCACGCTTCCTTGATCTGAGGACGGCAGAGGAGGTCGATGAACGATGCTAACACAACAACAACAACAACAACAACAACAACAACAACAACAACAGCTTCTTTCCTCTGTAAGATCCTTTATAACCATTCTGGCAGTTCAAGTCCGGGGATAAAAAATAGGAACTCCAATATATCCTCTTTTATTAACTTTATTTTTTTTTTCTTTAATATTTTTCTTGTTATATTTTTAGGTAGGTATATTATTTTATTATTCTTAATTTGTAATACACAAAATTATATCAATAAAGAGGTGCTCTATTAAAATGTTGGTATAATGGAACAACTTGTTCTAAGCTGACAGTCTAAATAAAGCACTACTTATACTTATACTTATCCCTTATCCACTAACTTTAACTGCTAACTTCCCCACACTACGGTCCCCACTATAATACAGCCCCCTGAGATTCCTGAAATTAGGAGATAGGATAGCAGCGGCCTTCAGCTGATTCCGATGAATAGCAAAATAACCTAAAGCAACAATCGAGCCCATTGAATCCATTGATTGATATTTTATTTAAACCTAGCGGGTTTTAACCATCTGATACCGCAGTAATAAAATTCATGCTCTTGGTATATTGGATTCATTGATCATTTTTACTTTTCTTGTATTCGATTCTTCGAGAGATGAGGGCAAGTTTTATTCATACAAAAACTGAACAACAAAATGTAGGTACTACCTACGTAAATGTAGATACTTGGGGATGTTAGACAAGAAACTTTAAAAGGAAGAAAAAATAGACCAATCTTAGAAAGTGTATAATTAGCTTTGGTACAATAATTACTTCACATTTCTAGACGTATATTGAAAGCGACTCTTTCATATTCGCACTCATTCTGTGCAATTTTGCCTATATTTGTGTCATTATCATAGTTCTTTTCTAGATTTGTCGGTAAGATTAAAAGAGGACTCCAATTAAACTTATTTTAAACAATTATTTATTGTGAAGAAATAACTGTCTGAAATGAAACTAATACGCGGCTAGAAGCTAAGCAAGATTTTGCCGCCTCGTTAAGAAAGGATTTAGTCCAATATGTCATAGAAATAGATAATGTTCAGCTTTCCAAGAGATTGTGAATGTTAATTGTGAGCATTTTATTCTGGATCCAGGCATTGTTCCTCTCAAGTGAGATGTAGGCCGACTGTATACTTTACTGTAGGACCTAGTATGCCTGTTCAATTTTCTCTATATTTCTAAACCCGTGCTCTTTCTATGTCTCTCCAGATTAGATTCCTGAGCATTTCTGATCAGCAAAGTTCAAATTACAAAGTTTCTTCGTGAAACAAGGCTCTGCATTTCCTCTCACTTTCATTATTTCCCTCTATGTCTCGACTGTAGCTATGTAGAGACGCAGAAATTCTACCTCACTGCCTGCAGGATAAATTCCAACGCATTGCCAGGTTAAGATGATAAGATGCATACCAAGTTGCCAACATAAGAAGTTATTCTTAAGTTTTCCGAGATGAGCTCAAACACAAAATGAATGCACATCAGAAACATTATGTAGATAGTTACCTAATTACTTTTTCGTTCAAGGAGGCACTTACATGGTAACTGGGTAAGAATTGTATTTGTGTTTTCATAGTAGGTAGGTACTTATTCCTCATCTTACCTAAAATACTCATGGCAACTCATGGACTAACAAATTTTCTGCTAAAACAAGAATCTACTTTTATCTATTTTCAAGTTTTGATTGTCAAATGTTTTGCCTGTCACCAATAGGTTATCCGGAGATTGATGTGACAATGATTTGATTTGTAACTCCAGAACATCAGGGCGTCGATGTCGTGCAGCCAAGAGTTACAACTCTAATTGATTATGAAATGAGAACACAAATAACACATCGTGAAGAAAATCTCTCGCTGATTTTCCACTAGGAGTTAGAGGAGATGCCAATGCTTATTGATTCTATCTGTTTCTATTGATAAAGCGAGGCATGGCTAATCTCATATACTTCCTCGAGACAGCCATTTGTTGGAAGCTGCGTTGGAGTTGGTATTAGATTCCTCTTGTGTGCTGTCGGCCAGAACCAGATACGCCACCTTAGAGAACTACATTATCGTTTTGTTATAGCTCCATCTGAAGCCAAAGCAATATTCCAGACCTTGAACCCAAAAGCTTTACATTAACATGTAGTTCAAGAGTTCAGCAACCAAATACATTATCTCTTCGAATCACTTCATTGTTCCTAACCAAATTGTGTAACTCTTGCATTGAACTTATTTCACAGTTGTAAAATTTTGCTGTTTTATGATGTGTTGAAAAATAATCTTGAAATGAATGAAAACCATGAATTTATGCAACAGTTCAGAAACAGTTTACTACGTTGAGCATACTTGGGAACTCCATTCTGTTTTACCTGTGGCCATTCATAGAAAAAATAAAATAACAATATTTACGATGTCCTCATTTCCATAAGTATCTAATAAACATTGGGGTTTATTTTCTAATTATTTTCAAAATATGGGTTCCCCAAACTTCAGCTCAAGATGAAATATTGACGAAATTGAAGTTTTAAGGAGGCAGTCCTTCGTTCTGTTAGAAATCATAAAATCCTGACAATCTTCTCTTTAGCCCTCGAATAGTGCCTATTCCCGGTAGCCAATAAATCTCTTGTTCTGAATCCACTTCTTATACTTTTAATTGAAATTTTGAAATACCACCCATTTCTTGGAAACTACGAGCTCAAATTATGTCAAATGGAAAAACAGTAATGCAATGTGCTTTACCTGCTCATGGCAGAACAATATCAATCTACCGTCAGCTTATTCAAATATGTTAACGGAAATAAAAGCAATCACTGAAGCAAATATTTGTATCATTTTACATTGAGGTTGTTTCCCTGAAAAATTTTCACTCCCTGATCCGATATACTTGTGCAATATCCTTTTGATGTCTGATGAAGTGATGACATAATTATTGGATGTTTGGGTGTCTATTTTAACTGATTGGGTGTCTAATCTGTCTAGTATCAATGTAAGAATCTGATTCGGTCTTATCTGTTTATTTTTGTTGTTTTTCTCTTGCAAATTGACAATATGCCATATACCTACCTACTTACTTATGACAATGATTTTTGAGCTTTGAATGATTGCATCTAAATGCAAAATTGAGACAGACCTACACGTTAACTAAATTGGGAAAAATCTTTCTAAAACTCCTATGCTATCATTATCCTACGAATAGTTCGTCCTAGGTATACGTGTGTGTCTAAATAAAATGAAGAGTGAAGTTCTCTACTTAGCACCTAATTAAAAATACCACACCCGCTGTTAGAATACAATGCTCCAAACAGCAGAAGCATATAATAATATTGTGGACTCCTATGTGATGGAATTTGGCAAACTTGTGGTGTGTACTTAATATTGTCACACAGGCACGAACCTTATCCTGTAGTTAGATACGTATTATCATAATTATCTATAGACACCTATATTATACACATTATAGATATTCATAATTTTATTCATAGACCATGAACTTGAAATGCTTCCACTTTCGCTACTCAAGTTTTCATTACGGGTCTCTTAGGACAGTGTCATTCATTTCCTGTCTTGATTCTCCAGGACTATATGCTTATGGATATAGGTATGCTTAGAATGATGTAACATAAATGGTGTGTCCCATTCTTATAATTCAGTAAATTTACTTGAGAGGATTCCCTTGTCTCATTTAATCCTATTATTTTCATTGTTGTCAATTGCTGCTGAATGATGAGTGATGACTATTGAAAACTGGAGGACCATAGTAGGTATGGATCTAGGACCTCGTGAAATGAAGCTAATAATAATATTGGTGCTCTGATACAAAATCTCAAAATGTTATTACAAGCAGTAGTACCTGTCTACAAGTAGTAATGAATCTCTCACATCCTTTTGCGAGTATACCCTGTGCCACAATCTGGCTCGAGACTACGAGTACCTATTTAGAATCATTTCCTCAATACTTAAATCTACGTGATCGCCCTGAGAAAGTAAACAGCATCAAATAAAATCAATTTGACTAAACAAGCAATAATTTGAATCTAATTATTGGTTCAAGTCGTTAAAATTGACCATTAAAAAAGTTGTAATACTCACAAACTTTCAGAGTTATCTCATGAAACCGGTAACAAGCTTTGCAAAATATATTCTTGTTGAAAGTTCAGGTACCTAATTATCTGATTGTATCCTATTCGTTGCGGTTTAGAGGAGTCCTTTTGACTGTGTGAAAAAATGTGAGGTATTTGTAAAGCGTTTATTAGGCTAATGAGATAAATCCTTTAAGGGGTTTTATTTTGCCTGTCCAGAGAATCAAGGAGTCTGAGATTTTTCTCATATGATTCCAGATTTCTACCACTAAGAGAGTCCTTGCTTGGTATCCATTGAGACCTCCGTTCAATCCCTAGAGAAGATAGATTAAAAGACGTCAATATTGAAGATCTCAGCTGTAAACTACCAGTAATCCGAACTCCTGGAAAAATTTGTACATAACTGCGGTCTTATAGTCAGGTAATAGATCATACTTGGAGCTTAGCCCCTCCTAATGGCAGAGCTTAGCCCCTCCTAATTTTAGACTGCGAGAGTAAAGGGACTTTTCAGTCCTATGCTGGTAGTATAAACAAGGTATATTCTATTCTATTCTATTCTATTCTAATGGTTAATCCTTAAATAAAATTATCTCATCCACTGAAAAGTGTATTAGTCAGAAAATGCTGACTGGACATTCTGGACAAGCTCAAGTTTCATTCGTGCACTATTGGACATTACTCCAAAGCAAAAGTATTAGAGAAATCGTACGTATGAACAACATACTATGAGAGTGTTTCATTAAGACAGTGAAGTACTATGAAGAACTCTAGATGAGTACTTTGTTATGAATAATGTAAACAAAACCAAGTCTGAAGTAAGTACTTTTAGTGCTGGCACCATTGTACTTTAAGAGCAGAATATACCGGATGTCTTAGGGACAATAGTTTAGTTCCCCCTTGAATACTCGCATTTGAAACTTTGGTAAGAAAGGGGACATTTTCTCATGAAATTTATTAGATGCCTTGAAATTTTCGGCACTAATAGGTATTATAATTATGTTTAAGTAGATACCTATGATACAAGTTTCTTAATCTTGTCATTTTAAACGAAGAAATACCGCTTTCCAGAATCTTCATTTGTAAGTTTCATGAAATTTACACTTTATTTTCATTGTCCCCACCCTGTATTACCTACAAAGTAGGTACAATTTAGAAAATGACTTAGACCAAGTCTTTAGCCAAAGTATTTGCATTGGGCATTGTGATCAAGTGGTCATCACACCCGCATTGTAACCAGGAGGCCCAGGTTTGAATCGGGGTGGATTCATAATTCATTACTACTTTCAGATTGCAATTTTTTGCTCTCTAATTGGTCTTCTTAATGAGTAGGTACAAAGAGTCTACTTCTAAGTTAATGTTGCACTACTAGGTCTCTTTGAATTCCGCATAGGTATTATTTTCCTCTGAAACCATCAGCGCACTTAGATTCTGTTTGTAGACAACAGATTTCACGTCTGAATGTGATGAATCTAAAATTAGCTCTATAGAATACCTACTCATAAATCAGAGGTATGTCAGAGTTTGTCAGAGGTATGTGTGAAAAGCCTCTCTTTACTACTACGTTCTGCATTTGGTACCTACCTTGCTTACGTCATCGGAAGTACTCTCCATATCTATGGTTCAGGTTTGCAC
Organism: Diaphorina citri; assembly: GCF_000475195.1. Classification (NCBI taxonomy): domain Eukaryota; kingdom Metazoa; phylum Arthropoda; class Insecta; order Hemiptera; family Psyllidae; genus Diaphorina; species Diaphorina citri. Next base: position 59,457 of record NW_007377620.1, on the reverse strand, counting down.
TGTGGTTTATTTCAGTTTAAATACGGCTCCTTCTCTGCCCAAGGTTAAACCATAGGACTTTACACTACGAATGTTCATTTAGAAAATGGACTCCAGAGGACGGTAGAAGACTAAAAGCTTGAAATATTTGAAAGAGATGACTTTGTGACAAAATAAAAGTAATAAATACATAAAGAAATATTACATAAGATAAATATTTTCTTAGTTACATCACTGCTGACATCACTCAACAAAGTTTGCCAACAAAACACCGCATATTAAATAGAAGACGTAGAAGTGATTTGATAAAATATTAATTAGGTTTGTAGAATGTAGGTACTTTTGATTCTTTCGAATTACATTTGTTGCCGTTTTCCGTGGTGTTTAGATGTCCACAACCACCTATTGCTTGCAAAAAATTGAGGTGTAGGTAATTAAGGGGGTTCCAACTAAAACTGTTCAAAACTCAGAACTGTGTTCATTACAGTCTCTTTCAAATCCTTTTTACTTACTTAGGTACGCACTTAAATTCCATTTACGTATCATAAACTCATGATTTACTTTATGTGTTCAGAGTACTTCAGAGGTATAATTTAACGATATGGTTTCAGAAAACGATTTCTAATTCTTTGCTCTTCTTCAACTTTAGCTACTTTTAGAGCAGGCAGTATTATTCAGTAGTGATGGTAATCCGTGTCATCATTTTAAGTTTCCCTTTTGTAAGTTTCGGGGTAGCAAACCTCTTTGGATATTACCAAACCTCTCGTTTCAAAGACGTGGGTAATTTAGGTACCAAACGATTTGGCACCGAATCAAGCAATTTTTGCTTTATTCATATTAATTTTGCTATTTTCTTCATTTTCCAGATTCATTCCACATGAGGCTCAACTGACCCTAGGAGCAAGAGAGAGGGAGACGAAGAGGGAGAGAGGCCAAGATGAGGCTGAACGGAAGCAAACATGGTGGTGAATCTATGTCGTCTTCCTCCACAAACGAAGCAGGTAACCGACTGATAGTCAACGAGGGTTTTAAAAAAAAAAAAAAAAAAAATGTATTTCGTGAGTACAAAAATAATAATTTTATTATTTTTATCTTGGCATTATGAGATTGAGGTACCAAATCCATACCCATCCCTGAAAACCTGAAAATTTTCAAAAACTTTTCATCCCATCTGTCATAACCGCTGGGTAACCAAATGATATACTCCCCATATGGTGTATTAGTGGAAGTCACAAAAGTGTTTGATGTATATGTGGTACTAATTGGTTTAATTGTGTGTGAAAAGTACCCGAGAAGAAATGAAGGGAAGGTCTAAAGGACTTCCTTCATCCAGTTTATGAATTAGCTCTGATTATTACGACATTGTTGGAAGATAGAAGAAATGGTAAACGATAAAGGGGAAAGTAAAAGAGACACATCCACCAAAATAGCTGAAAAAATGGTAAACGAAAAAGTACGTTTAGCCCCTTACTTTGCCGTTTACCATTTCTTCAGCTATTTTGATGGATGTGTCTCTTTTACTTTCTCCTTTATCGTTTAACGTATCTTCAAATGGTTGAATTTTCCGAAAGTTTATAGGGTTCTGTAGTTCCAAGAATATTTCATTCTTCATGAGCGTATAAATGAATCTAGGTAAAAATCTTCAGACCATAAGAGTGATGTACTTACGAGATTTATAGACCAATTGAGTTGCTTATAGCGTGGATCTAGAAAATTAGCAATACCGTACTCAGAGAGTGAGATTTTTAATGATCATGGTAGTTAACTTAGCCATTCTCAAGACAGGGGTTTCTAACTTGGACTTAATAATGTTGGTTTGTGCTGAACAAACGATTTTTGATGCACATCTGTTTTGGTGGATGTGCCTCTTTTACCACACAAAAGGATCTAGCTCACGTAAATACCTGCTTATATGGATATATGGTAATTCTTGTCATTCATAGGAAAGGAACTTTTTTTTTAATTTTCCCTGAGACCGCAAATTACTTTCTAAAGAGAAAAGAAAACCTAGAAAAGAGCAACTCTCCGAAGAAAACTAACGAACTTCTATTGTGAACGCGACCTAAAAGCGTCAGCTAAGGCGTCATTCTGTCAAATGATCGTGTAAACGGCGCTTAATGATAAGCCAAGCTGTGATTTGATCTGAGCAGATGCTCAACAAGTCAAGATAGGCACTGTAGGAACTCATAGGTCTGAGGTAGGTCTGATAGAATACCGAGTTACTGAGGTAGTTTTATATACAAAGTGCAAGGTAGAGAGCTCGAGTAGATAAACCCCGAGATATTAGAGTGATTAGGAATATTGTGAGTGATGGTTGCCATTAGAATTACCTCTCAATTCTCACTCAATAAAATCTATTATGAGACACCTACAATAGTATAGGTAACTACGTTTACCGTAAAAGTGCTTTTACCTTAGGTATAGTCTGAAAATGGCATTCAAGTAGAATCTAACCATCATTTGGCAACCTGGGTCTGAGTGGTTAAGAGATACCTTCCTACATAGTAAGTACCGCGATGTAGGTACTTACCTAATATTATTTATTACCCTATAAATTATAATATTATATTGTGTATCTCCCATTAAAGAAAATAGGTTAGTCACCTATCCATAACGTAGTTTTCCTTTTCGGACACAAGTTTTTTTGAAACGCATCTACACTGGCTCCCTACTTACGGTGAAAGTTTAAAGCTCCCTTCAGTCAATCAACAAGGGGGAAGCAATCAGCATTGTTTGTTAAAGAAGAATATTATTAATTAATACTTAAAATATAATTAAATATCAATTTTATTGTTCATTACGTGAATGCTATCTAGTGACAAACAATGCTACAGCTTTGGAGCTAAGTACGGTATTGATTTTACAAGCTTGCTGCACTTTGTGAGCTTCTTTCTCCTCTCGTATTCAAGATTTTCTCTCTGTGCCAACAGTGCGTGCTCCATTGTTTTTGTTTATAATTATAATTTCTTAAATGTGTTTACGTTCGGGGAACAGTTATGCATTAGTTAAGCGATTGTAAACAAAACAGGCAAAGTGTGTAAATAAGTTTAATTGTTTTTCAATTATGCAATAATTCAACAATAACTTCTTTCCTCTTTGATGTTTGTTTTTTCGAATGGTGAAAAATATTAAATTTGTTCTCGTGAACGCAATTTTACGAGTTGAATTTCGTGTTATTTAACAACTGTAGGTGTAATATAGTGCCTCGTATTTTATTGTACCTGGTAGATTGGGAAGGATACCTATAAATTCAGGGGTGGTTACTCAAGCGGGAAATATTTTGAAGCGGTAGCCGGCTGTTACCCAGACACGTGTGTTGGACTGTTTTTAGTTTCAGAACTCGAAAATTTCAGAATTCAGTACGGTATGAACATTGATAGCCACTAGATCCTGAGCTGGTATTGTAAACAAATGAGTTCAAAGTTTAGATGTCCGTAGTTTTGTTTTGTTTACATCGCGTTTTATAATCCGTAATATTATTTCTGTAGAAAAAATATTAAAAATTGTTAATTATCATCTCTAACATTTGCTCTTTTTTGTTTGGGTTTGAACTTACCTAGTGAACTATTTAATAAAAATCTATAAACTTAAAATAATTGCGTATTCTAGTCTCTTTAAAATGTCGACAGTTATACGTAGTCTTTTCGTGACGAAGGAAGGAAAGTAATTTTCATACCTACCTAGCATATTTTTACTAAGATTCATTAGTCTTCCAAAAAAACATAATTTCCAAATTTGACTGTCACCAGAATATGAGCAATAACTAATTATTTGTTTCAACATTATTTTATTTACTTCAATTATAAAGTAATAATGTCTAAGTAACCAAAGTGTTGGAAAGTGTGAACTTCAGACACCAACTGTAAGTTGTGGTAGTTGATGGTGGTTGTAATAAATCTAACATGCCGTGCTATTTGTGATAATGATACCATAATCAACTTACCAATCAACTCACCTGCTCGTCAGGAGGAAGTCTCCAGAATAATGGACTCGAAAGACGTGGCTTTGTACTTACTAGAAAGCATGAACCTGGGAGATAAAGACTCAGTTTATGCTAAACTGCTACACGGTTAGTTCTCAAGATATACCATCTGCTCAGCGTACAAAATATTAGCAGACGTTGAAATGGATGGATTAATGGTTTATTTATGTGGTACCCTACCTAGAACAACCTCTAGCGTAGCGACAAAATAATCTATAAGTCTTTTTACCATGTTGCTAGATTCCAAGCAATACTGATGGTCTATGGTGCTTCTAAGAAACCTAGATTATATTTTTTTGTTTCTGCTTCATGGTTTACGGGTTCTTTGATCCCCTTTGCCTAGGAATAAAATCCTGGGTTAACACGGAAATACAACCACAATGAAAGGGATGTTGATAACAAAAAAGTCCTCGAAAATTCTATATACCTATAGATGTAGATCTGTCCTAGGACAGGTTTCAACACGACGTTCTCCACTTTTCTCGATATTGGGCGTCCTCCTTCATTTGAATTCCTCCTTCATTCGAAATTCCTCCTTCATTCGAAAATTCTAGTATAATAAAAGTAATACTTAATAATATTGCTTTCCTATCCTAGTTAGATATAAGAGCAAGTGCATAATCCCATTTCATAATAGAAAAAGAGTAGTAGTATCTTTTTTAACTAGATAGTCTGTTGTATAGTTCCTGATATAAAATTTATCGCTCCTAATTACTCATAGTTAAAGTCAGCTACATAATTATGCAGATTATTCTGCCTCTGTTATCGAAAACTTTACACACAGGGTACTCCGGCAGGATAGCTATTTCAGCTCCACATTTTTCGTAATTAGAGTAGTTTCTACCTCCATAGCTTCATTATGCTATACATTATCTGATGTCTGCTAATTAAAATAATTTGCAAATACTTCATCCTCTGCTTGGTATGTAAAAAAAACATAAATCTACCTGCGTATATTTAGACATCTTGAAAAATAGACTTCTAATAATAGGAAGTAGGGAAGTATTTAGAAGGTAAAATGATTGAAACTTGTGATGGCTGTATACGCGGAACTCATAGGTACTCGGGACTTCCCACTTCAAAGGCTTTTAAATAAAATTAGAGTCTTGTTGATTTTTATAATTTCCAAACACATCAGAGAGTTGTATTATTCATTGGAATAATCCGAAAGCTGTTCGAGGTACAATCCTTTCTTCTTCTTTTCAAGTTATTGGTCTTAGTTTTCAATTTCTGTCTCATTGAGGAATCGAACGCGGAACCCTCATATTACAAGACCACCTGAGACCACTTGTCTCAGGAATGCTCGGATAAGAAGCCAGAGCAATGGAGAGAAGTGGATTGAAATTAATCCTCTCCCATTTACTACTGGGTGGAACGTAATCCCATGCTTGCTCCCTGAAAAACTTGCTAGCATCAGCAAAATCTGCAAAATTCTTAGAATATCTACACAGAAAGACTTGGATAGAAAAAAAGCCTAATTTTCCTTCGTGACCTTACGGTACTCGATTCAAAAGTTCATTTATTTATTGGTTTTTTAAACCATAATTAGGTATTATTTTTTACTACTCGCATTTTAAATAAATTATTCAAAATTGTTTGATTGGTATATTTATGTCACCCAGTAACTCATATTTTTCATGTAATATTATGATAATTAATACGTGAAAGACACATGATAAGGTTTTGTGTTCGGTACCGGTTCTGTTGAGCATGGTTTGTCAGCTTAAACCATTCTCAGGAACTCAGTCTGTTCTCTATGCTCTGATGATATTTGATATCAGGTTCGCCTGAGGGTTCCTTGATTGCTGTCTTCCTGATCCTTATTCCTGAAAGGAATGACATTGTTATCGTTTCAAGTTATGGAAAAATTGCAACGAAACTATCAATTGTGCCCACCCACTTATAAAATACAACCCTTTCAGATTTCCCTTCTGGCACAGAGGTTCGAAATGTCCTTTACATAGAAGTCGTTCTCAATAAATTCCTTAGCCCTTAGAAATTTTCCATTTTGGAATTCTTATTATTTTTAAGGAGAAAAAAAGAAGAAAATTTAATTTAATTTTAAAACTAAGAAACTTTTTTCTCTGAAAACTAAGAAATTGTTTGATCTTACCATGATTGTTTGGACCTTTCTTTTCTAACTGAAAACCCTTTCTCCTGTCTCTTTCAGATGATATGCTAGAAACGGAAAACGAGAGTCTCCGGGAACGTGTGTCCGATTTGGAGAAGAAGGTCCTGGAGCATGGCGACGAGATTGTCTGCCTGAGGTCGACCTTGGCCGATGTCCTCCGGAGATTGGCGCAACTAGAAAGTTCCAAAAACATAGCAAATAATTCTTTCGGCTCGCCGATAAGCAGTAGCCCGCTGTTGAAAAATGGCACTTTAAAAGGTAAAAGTAAGTACATCCAAAAGAAAAAAAGGCAGACTGGTTTATCAAACTAATAGCAACCTTTATAAATGAGACAGAAGTACCTATAAGCTGAATTGCTGAATTCAATTGAAGGGTTAGCAATATTTGATTGGGAAGAAGATGACCCGAATAGCATTTACTACTAAATGAAATTTTAGGTTATTGGCAAAACAGTCCTTACCAAAAGCCTAAAGGTACACCAAGCTTACGTACCAAAAGAAAGAGTTCAAGTTAATTCTAGTTGAGGTCCTAGTTTAATGGTAGATAGATCCTATCGAAGGCAATCTCTACCACCCAGCCCTGGGATTTTTGCTGGTGACGATTTTCTCTGTACGCAGCCAGCTTAGACCAGCACGGTGGTTCTTTTATTACGCCTATAGGTGCCAGAGTAGATTTACGATGCTCGTAAAACTATTTATAACAGTTTTAATAAAGAGGTAGGAGAAACGCAATTACAGCGATTCTAATTGAAGTGGAGTTTGTCATTGAAGTACAAATCATTATTACTATAGTTTGGGCTTATGGAATCCTGTGGATCCGGAATGATCCCGAAGGAGGTAGTCTGGAAAATTGGTTATGGTCATAAGGGATTAATCTTTGTTTTAATCTGCCTTGTAATGACACCAATGAGTAAAATTCAAGTTATTGCACTCATAACCAATAGGGTACTCTTTGATTACAATTCTTAAGTATGTATTCGGTGTACCTATAACAACAAAATCTTCATTACGTCTCACATGATAATACCTATGGGTTGTGATGTAATTTTCACAAGATGAGCTTGAATTTTGCAATTATTATTCAAACTCCCAACTCCGATATTTGAATCCTCTGTAAAAAAATCTGGTGTGAACATCACACGACTTTCCTTATCCTATTGAATGGTGCTTATTTGGGTGTTCTGTTGTAACATTTACAATATCTCTAACCGTTTAGTCGATATAGCTGAAAACCGCCAAAAAGCGGTCGAAACCCGCCAAAAAGCGGTCAAAATACCACCAACCGCAGCACCTATTTAAACCAAACGTTTTGTGTTGCATCCTTGTCACATTTCTGAACTACATACCAAATTTCAAGTCTCTAGCTCTTACCGTTCTCGAGATATTTTGTTTACAGACAGACACACACACGGATAAAAATCTGGTGTGAACATCACACGACTTTCCTTATCCTATTGAATGATGCTTATTTAAGTGTTCTTTTACCCTAACTTTTACAACATCTCTAACCGTTTTTCGCTATAGCTGAAAACCGCCAAAATCGGTCGAAATCTGTCCAAAAGCGGTCAAAATTCCGCCAAGCGCAGCAACCATCTCAACCAAACATTTTGTGTTGCATCCTTGTCACATTTGTTAACTACATACCAAATTTCAAGTCTCTAGCTTATACCGTTCCCGAGATATTGTTAAATTACACGGAAAACCGCCAAAAAGCGGTAAAATGCCGCCAACCGTTGCACCGGTCTTAACCAAAAGTTTCGTGTTGCATCCTTGTCACATTTGACATCTACATACCTAACATACCAAATTTCAACTCTCTAGCTCTTACCGTTTTTGAGATATTTTGTTTACAGACAGACAGACACAGAGACACACACACGGACCAATGGCTGAAACTTTGGATTTAGGCTCTAGGGACCTCAAAACGTGTTTTGGCACTAAAATCTGACCATCGAAAATTTGACCCGATTACATTACTTTCCTTCCTATAGGATAAGGAAAGTAAAAATACATGCATGCGAAAATGTAGAACAGGTGTTAAGAGTGTACTCATTATAGCATCATTACAAATACCCACTCGTATATATCTATAGGTGCATTTTATTTAGCATCTAACCCAAGAACCGAAAATTCGAGAGTGGGGGTAAAAATCTCGTAGTGGGGATAATGAGCTGATATCAAAGATTGGCAGCACTGGCGCTATCTAGTAGAGAAGATGGGAAGCTCTTGATAAAAATTCAGCTGTTCGCATATTTGAATGATTTTTGTTGTTGGCGGGATTTTTTTCGCGGCAAAGGTAAGCTTTAAAAAACCTTATCATCCTTTATCAGACGATAAGTTAATTGGGGGAGGGGAAGTATATTATTAATTTTCTATAGGTACTTACCATCATTATAATTATCCATCTTTACGAAGTGGGAAGATGGAAACTCGCAAAAAAAAACAGAGAAACAACAGTCACCAAAAAGCCAAAAAGTCCAAAAAACTAATTTACACTTTTACAGTTTACAACTTTACACCAAAACAAAAACTTTGATCTAAACAGAAAAATGGCGTCTCTAAACCGAGAAAAAAAATGGCGACTCTTAACCGCAGTCGAGAGCTTGGTTAAAGTAAACCAAGAGGGGAAACGTAAACCTAAAAGTGGTTAACGCCCCTCACGTCATAAACACACTTCCATGTGAGGGGAAGTAGTGACCTTGAATGAACCGCGCTGAGGTTAGCGGTTAGATGCTAAATAAAATGCACCATAACAGAGTTTGCCATGCTACTCGCATTTCAATGCTTTCATGATACAGTATTGATAGAGTTCCACAATAAAATATCGGAAACATATCAACTTGCACATTTGCATGATTTACAAACGACTAGGATAATGCATAACCAGATTACCTATCTTCCAAGTCTTCTTAGAAGTATTATAGATTCCAAGATTAGTACCTTCAATATGATGTATTTTAGAATGTGATTGTCTTTATCAGTGAAAGGTATATTGATGAGAGATAGTGTAGTGAGTGGTGAGTGCATCATTTGAATCGATATAACACCCAGGGACTTTCACAGACTAACCGCGTTACCGAGCCCTGGGACTGAGTCCAACAATGGGCACCCCTCGCACCAATTTTTTCAAAGAATACCTACTACTAGGTTGGTTTTAGCTAAATTAGGAACTGCCAGTTTCGGACCCCTTCAGGAGCTCGGACCAGGGGCAAATGTTACCGGATGAACCCCTTGTGAGCGCCCCTGATAATACAAGATTACAATGGCTTCCTCAATCTTCATCTTTATTGACACGATCGATGATGTAAACCAGTGGTCCTGAACCTATTTCGAACCATCGAACCCATAGTGGAGCCTTGGGGGAAGATTACCAAATGCACAGTTGCGAATGTTGACTCAGGCAAAATAACTCCTGAGACGAGGGGGTTCATTCTAACTATTTATAGAATAATAGCTTTCTAGCTGCTAGTTAAAATTATATAAAGTGAGTTGAAACTATTTACCTACTTACATGCTTTTCGAACCGAACAATATGACTTTAGTTCAAGGAAAAGCTTGAAAAATATGTGGATATGAGATTGCTCTTAGGTACCTACCTACTTATGCTGATTGCAAAGAGATGGAAAAAATGCTTTTCCGAAGCAGTGGCATTCCTACCCTCCCCATTCTGGTATAGAAATGAGATGATTTCAATGCTACTTATTCTGATAGCTCTAATCCGTCATTTTTCTACGTGATGCGAATAAGAAATAGAAAATCGAATTATATCTTCCTCTTGCTGTGGTAGTTTAGAGATTCGAAGGGAAAAGAAGGCCTGAAGCACTGAGATGTCTATAGAAATTATCTCACTGGCAAAAGACATTATATTTACAAGTAGGTATACATTTGCTCATATTACTAAAATTGAAAGCTTGCATAGGTCATTGAGAGAATTCTTTTAATTTGTTGTTGGTGTTGTTGTTGTTGCTGTTATTTTTGTTGTTGTTTTTGTTATTGTTGTTCTTGTTGATGTTGTTGTTGTTGTTGTTGTTGTTGTTGTTGTTGTTGTTGTTGTTGTTGTTGTTGTTGTTGTTATTATTACACTGCCAAATTTCCTCTCCTGAAATTATCTTTAAAAACTTTTTTTTTTTGCCTTTACCTACCTTCTATTACCCTTAGTTGCCGAATTGTATTCTCTTTCATATAGTTTTCTTTTGTATCACTTTTCTCTTCCTTTTTTATCCATCTTCCAATTTTTCTTCTACAGAGGATCTGGCGCAGTACTGAACGAAAGATCGATACTATTAGCGCCTTTCTCTCTTCTCTTGTCGCTCCCTTTTTTCTCTTCTCCGTCTGCAGCCTCTTTCCTCTCTCTTTCATCTGGTTCCTCTTTTCATCTCCCTTCATCTTATTTTCGTCCTCCTTCTGTTCCCCACCATCTCCGCTGTGCTTTGTTTTTCTGGAACAATTTTCATCCCGAATACATTTCAAGTTTTCTTTTGCGGTGTTCTTTGCCGGTTGTTGTCGATTCCTTTATTCTAATACCGATCCAAGGACATATTAGGCGCTTCTAGTCATACCAAGTCATACCAAGTAGGTATGTATGCGAAATTATTTAATGACATGCTGAAATATATATTACATCACGAGTATGTTCAATATGTTGCATTGATCTATTTCTGTAAGTTATTCAATTCATCTACATACTCATAATGTGTGTATCTGTGTATTATGCCGGTATGCTTTTTTCAATATTGAGTTTTTAACATTATATAGTGATACGTATATTGGATCAAATTTTCTTTCGCTCGACCAATTCTAATACCTGTTTCAATTTTTTCATGGAGGCATTTACAATTTAAATTTGAATTTTTTTTTTTTTTTTTTTTTAGGTCCTACGATCTGCATAATTTTTGATTTAATTTAAATTCAATTTGACCAAATCTAATTTTGTCTTGTCCCCCAGGCTTTTCCTCTTCCAAAGAAACATTGCGTTATCGGCCTCTCAACGATCAAATCAATAGGGACCCTGTCAGGCGAGTGGTTAGCTATACACCGTCCTCTCTTCCACAAAGGTAAGTGAACCGATCTTTCTGAGGGGGTGTCATATAGCCTCCGCAGGGCAGCCACTCACTATCAGGTAGATCTGACAGGCGGACCTTTTCAGCCGTGTCAGGTTTACCTGATAGTGAGAGGCTGGCCTCATAGGTGGGTGACTAATGGCTTATGGTCCAGTGACTCCAAACTTTCCCCCTTTGGAATCAGTGGGCTCAAAAGATTTTTTTTTTTTTTTTTTTAAAAGAGCCTTCTGGGGTCTTGAGACCCGATATTCTACTCTTCATACGAAATTCCAATTAACCAATTTTATAGGGTAACTCAAATTTTGTTCAGTCCGTCAATAAATTTTATTGATTTTTTTTTCTTTCTCAGACACTTATTTATTATACCAAATTATTAAATACAAAGGTAGAGAAAAGATTCGCCGAAAAATTTGGTTTTTTAAAAGGTTAGACTGCTGCATGTTTCTTGTTATTAAAAGTATTACTGAACGGCCATAAAAAGTTTACCCGGAAAGATCCATTTTGATTCCTTACTTTTTTTATGAGTAGGTACTGGGAACTGTTCAGATTTTTTTTTTATTATTATCAAGATGTTCTCGCGAAAGTTAAACATTTTTTACTACCTAATTACACTTTTTATTATAGGTACTCATAAGCTCATCAGAGGATGTTTGCAATTACCCAAGTCTTATTCTTCTTCCTTACAATTTGTATTGAACTTTTGACATAATGCTAAGTGCCTGTATTCACGCAATAAAATCATATTGGGGATTACGAGATTGCGGCATTTCTGTTTACCTATTTTTAGGGACCTATATTATTTATTTATTATAATAATTTAACATTCAGACCGATTACGGAGATATTAATTAACCAGGTACATAACTTCATAACTATCCAACTAAAATCAATGTTGAATCTTCCAGAATCACCAGGGCAGGAGACCTAACTTTCGACTTTCTTTATCCTGAGAAAAGTCGAGGCGATTGGGTAGTCGGCCTTATTGATTTTGGTCCGATTTTAATGTTTATTATTCTTATACATATTTTTACTTTCCTTATCATATAGGCAAGAAAGTAATGTAATCGGGTGAAATTTTCGATGGTCAGTTTTTAGTGCCAGAACAAGTTTTATTAAGTATTGGTTTTTATAATCCTTAATTTTCTCCGTTTCTTCCAGGCGAGGTGTTCATTATCAGAGCACCGGCTCCCTTCACTCGGACTCTCCCTCTTCTTCCTCCGTCTCTCCCGTTCCCTCCTCCCCCCGCCCTCTCCCTCCCAAGACTTCCTGGACATCGAACCTGCACACTTCGAAGCGGTGGTCGAGTACCGGGGACTTCCATCATCACACCATGAGTAGTCACCATTCTGTGCACCAGAATCATCATAACAGCAGCGGAGGAGGGTAAGTCATTGAGTTCACTTTGTTCAGCCAATTAGAGTTGTTTCCTGTAATATTCGGTTTATCAGCGTAAGAGACAGACATACCTACAGACAGACACATTTTTGATGTCATATTCGTGGTCACGGGGTCAGAAGAGACTCAATTCTAACAGCAATAACACTAATAACATTAATACCAATAACATCTTAGATTAGGTAGGTACAACTAAAACAAATTTATTTTTAGAAGAACGCAGGAGAGGCAGGAGTTGAGTGAGGTTCTGAGACGTTATGATTAAGGAGACAATTTTATAATTACCTAGTCCAGCAGAGTGGGGGATCCCCGACCTTGTCAATTCAGATCAACAAGCATCAAATCGGAACGAAAAGTCAGTCCTGCTAACAGAGTTACGAATACTGTTCAGTGAGAGAAAAAATTCTGAATTTTTTTGTGAAAAAAATATTTGTGATTCTTGTATGTGGTAGTGAGGTTTTTGCGCGGAATTTTCGATGTCCACAATGAAGTAAGTAGATTTTTTTCAGCGGATTGGGATAATTAAATTAGATTGTTTTATTTATTTACCATGATAATTGCTACCTAGTCGGTACTGTCGGTAAGTACTGAGTAGTAAAGTTGTGTCCACACATAGTCGACGCCGTCGATCGACGAGGTGAATCTATGTTGTCGAGGCAGTTTAAGATTTCAGTCGACATCGATCGACAGGGTCAACTATGTGTGGACACAGCTTTAGATGATATTTATAAGATAGTAAGTTTCATCTCCTTCTTGGTATCTTATATGAGAAGTACTATTTCAGCCAGCTTAAAAAAATATATATATATACATATAAAAAAAAACAAGGCACATTCATGTTCCTACCTATTTGTTTGAGTGCATCCTTCGAACAATGAGTTCATCATAGTAAACACATAATGACATGTCAGGAAGCAATTAAACATCATTTGGATAGTAATTATACCTACTTGGAAGAAATAAATGTTTCTAGGTTTTACGAAATGGACTTTTTAATTGTGGGTACGTTGAAAACTTCAATATTTAATGCAAGCAAGTCTAACAAAAATCTAAACAATCGAACTGTATAGGACGTTTAATTGTTGATAATGAGAATCTTTTATTACGCCGCTGCACGCTGCACGGCTTTACTGGCACCATAAACGGTAAGACCATAGGTATACCAATACACCAATAGGTACACACAATAAATAATACCTTTTAGTTGGACACATCAATGGGGACTTGTACCTTTTGGCTGGAAATAATCAGAAATTGCAATTCTTTCTCATTCTCATTACTTTACTCACAGAACGTAAAAATATTTCACCGTAGGAAAATAAATTCCGGACGGGGATCGAACCTGTGACCCTTCAGGGTGCACCGAACTGGATTTAAGGAGATTTGAGCTCTAGGTGTGACGGTGTGAGGTCGAAGAAAAACTTTTGCAGCACGTTACTATTGTGTAAATTATGGGTATTAGGTGCGGGGTGGTTCGATGTAATGTACAGAGAAATGTAAAATTTATTTATATGCATTATTTTTTCTTCTGAATTATGGGTAGGTAACATACTATAACGGTCTTTAGGAAACACTTTATACCTACTTTACCCTGGTAGGTACTCATTACTTAATACCTTCTAAGCTGTACATTAAATTTACATTAGGACGCCTTGTATGTATACTATTGGCTATAAGATATCAGTAATGTTTTCTACGGTCGGAACCAGTATACTTCCCATTATCCCATTTTCTCATCATACATTATTCAGACCAACACTAGGTAATACTACTAATAATAATTGTTTGACAAGCAATGTTGAGGACACGCCCCTTTGTCCTCAGAATGTGTGCTTCTTTCAGTTTTTCATTTAGTTTAAAACTATTGCGTCAGTTGTGGTCAAAGGCGGAAGAGTTATCCGTGTCGAATTTTCCTTGCGATTTTTCTTTCGTGATTAATTTTTTCCTGCCGGTATGTCTTTGGAAGAAGAAGTGATTGAAGGCGAAGGAGAAAAAGAGGAAGATACTGAAACCGTGGGAGAGAAAGCAGGACAGGAAGAACAAGGAGGGGAAGGAATTTTACAAGAAGGGGAAGCATATGAGGGAGATGAATTGGAGTAAGTAAAGAGAGATCCTCTGTTAAATAAAGTAAGTGAGTCATAAGCAGAATGTCTCTAAAAATAAAGCAAATTGTTTTATTTTATTTTTTTTTATTTTTTTTTTTAATAATAAGGAAAGACCTATGTACACATACCTGTGTACTACACAATTATGTAGGTACCGGTACCTAAGGTATTACTCATATTATAATAGCTTTTTGTTCTTCGTGAAATAGAAAATTTCGTAAATAAAAAGAAGACACAAGAATACTCATTTAGAGCCGGTTATTAGAAATAAATAGATTTAGTACCTTGGTACAAGGATGATTATTTATTTATCGTAGATATAACAGCAATTAAAATTAGGATATAATAATTCAATAAGTACCTATTTTTTTGTATACCAAATCTCATTCTTGTCTCTCAATAAAGATTCGATTCATTGACTTCTACTTTGCACTTTACTGTCGATTTTAGCATTGTTTGGGTTAGTTTCCATTGTTTAAATCAAGATTATTTAGCCTAGCATAAAGGTTTTCCATTGGCCTTCATTTTTAAAATCAATAAATAAACCACAATAGCCTGCTTGTTTAAGCATATACATCAGTGGCGTATTGAAATATATAGGTTGTTTGACGATCGATGGAATCTATGTGAATATCGGTACCCTTTATACAATAGCTCATGATCTTTTTACATGATCGATAACAGTCGAGAAAGAATATAACTTCCCAGAAAAATTAACAACTATGACCTATTTTCTTTGTGGTCAGTTCCGTCAGTTTTCTTCGAATTTTGATGTTATTGATGGAAGGTAATTGTAATTCACTCATTTCAAAGTTATATTCTTTTACCTTAAAGAGCTATTGAGCAATCTAGCTTTATCTAACTAAGGATGCCCAAAATATGTCCCACAGTCTACAAAAAAATCCAAGATATTCTAGAACTCTAGACGCTACTTCTTCTCTATGTTGTCCACACTCTCCGTCACTGTTTTTCACATTCATGTACCGTAACTTTCCCTAGTGTTAAACAGAGCCATGGTTACTTCCTTATTTAGGCAAATCCAGCTCCGGGTTTGGGTATAGGTAATGAATGAAAGGTCAACTATGTCTGTGAACAGCATTCTTCTCCGTACGGTCTGGATCTCTGAATCTCTGATATAGGAGATGATCGACTTTGGTCAGCTATTGTGTTTGTTATGCATTTTGATGAGCTTGTGGATGTTGCGTAATGGGATCTGCTGATCCTACCTGGCAATATCGGGATCACAATTTTATTACTATACCGCTAGTTTTAGCTATATTTAAATGATTTAATGATATATAAAATATCTTGTGCTGCGCAGCTTGTCGTAGAGCGATAGTGTACAGTAGAAAATGTCCATCACCTATGACATTTAGTTTATCATATTACATAGTTTATTTTAGTTTATCGTATTTTAGTTTATAGTTATATTGTAATTTATACTATACCTAGTACCTATATATTCCTAACACCTCAGAAAACAGTCTGAAAGCAAACTCAAAGCTATAATTTACAGGTAACAATTTCGACTGATTTTAGAAAAGTACAGTTCCCCCACCTCACATTTGAGTATCTTTTTTCCCCATTTACTCTCTAGTAGGTTTCTTTTGAAACTTTTCAAATTATTTCTGCTTGAAAAATGATATAGGTAATGATGCAGTAACGCCCTATGGAACATTTAACCTTCGAAACAAGTACCTGAAGTATAACTCCTACTGCACAAAACTGCATTGAAATTGCTTCGGTTTAATTTTGGTTTTCAGGTAAAATTGTAGTAACTGTACTGTTGTTCTTACCTAGCTACCTATATGTAAAAATAGAACTTCTATTTTTATTAAGACAGGGGTATATAAAGACAGAGTCACAATAATAATAGTGCAGATATTTATCTCATGGGAAAAGTACCTACACCATGTGACCAATGATTCGTATTTGTTTTCACATAAGTAGTAATAATAATAATAAGGTTTATTCAGTTTCTTCACAAATTTCATCGTGTTCCTATATAAGTGCATAATGTTTGTACTTTTCAGTATGTAGGTACTTGACAAAACTACCTAGATAACAATATGAAATAGACGGGAAAATTTTCCAGATAAATCTAATTTTCGTCTGTTTTTCTTTGATTTCAGAGCGAAGGATGCTCAGTACAATGAAGAGGAAAGCTCCCTGCGAATGTATCTACGGGGAAGACCTATCAATCTCTATGCTCCCTCCGATCTGGCTGAAAGCTATGACATCACCAAAGTGGCAGCCCCTCCTCAAAATAAACTGAAACTTGATTGGGTGTATCCTTTATAAATCTACCTCAATTGGGAGAGTTTACAGGGCCGGATTACCCATAAGGCAGAATGGCAGACTGCCACGGGCCCCGCGCTTTTGGGGGCCCCGCGCTTTGAAGACTTACACTAGATATTATGGATTTTTTCTAAAAAAAAAAAAAAAAAAAACAGCCCGGGCCCCTACCCTATTTCAAGGGAGGGGACACAAAAAATGCGAAGTTAAAGGGTATTGCCATCCCTATTGAAACAGCTGAGATTGAAGGTCAACCGAGTATACTACAGAGTCTTTTGTTTTGGCGCCTGTTAGTTTTGATTTTGTTTTGACTGAAGCCGACACGACTCGTGTGACTTGGACAGTTTCAGGTCTTGTGCATCCAATATGATTAGTGAATATAATGGGTCTACAAGCAAAAATCAAACAAGTGTCTCCCTATGCTGAGTAGGTACATACCCTGTTTTGCACGTTCCCTGAACTTAGTTAACCAATCTGCGGCAGAAAGCTGTAGTGATGCCATGGGCGTACGAGGGGGGCTTGAGGACTTACACTAGGGGGTGGGGCAGGGGGGGCCGCTGCCCCCCCCCTAGAAATTTTCAAAAAGTATGCAACCTTGAAGGGGCTACACAAAAAGTTTTAAAAAAAATCGCCTGCGGCGCTGAAAAATTTACTTTTGGTGAGACTGGATTTCTCAAGATTGTGGACCAAAATTTTCTAAAATTTCGCCTGTGGCGCTCTAATTTATTTTGCTCACTTTAGCGTTCAGCGAAAATTAGGATAAGAAAGTATCTACGAATTAGGTACGTCAAAAAGTAACTTGTGACAAGCATGAGGCACATATCTACCTACTTTTTGAAAAATTTCGCCTGCGGCGCTTAAAATTTTAAGTTCGATCAGCCCAAACTGGGGGCCCCGCGCCTTTGAAACTGCCCCGGGCCCCGCGGGGGGCTAATCCGGCCCTGAGAGTTTACCCAAATACATAGGTTCATGTAATCATGCCCCGTGACATACATAAACTACGAATTTTTGTGGTTCAATAGTCACAACTTCAATATCAATACAGAAGGATTAATTTTTGAATGGACGTGTTTTAACCCTTTGGTGCCCGATTTAAACCGTAGTTTCAATCGGTCACCAAAGGGTTAAAAGAGTTGGAAAAACTTTCGGTCTAGGTAATACACTACCTTGCTCTGAAGAAGTCTGGATCGATCCCCGGGCGTGTATTAAAATATCATATCTAACTCGCATAGGTAGGCACAAACTACTTATGACAATTATATAAGAATTACTCCTAAAGACCTAAACTACTTGTGATGTTTTGGGATACCACTCTTTAGATACGAGTACGTTTTCAAAATTCTTGCTATCAGCTATTTTCCTTAACCCATCATTTCTGATAGTTACGGGTATCGAGGCAAGGACTGTCGTTCCAACCTCTACCTTCTACCTACCGGAGAGATTGTGTACTTCGTGGCGGCTGTGGCAGTTCTCTATAATGTGGAGGAGCAGACTCAGAGGCATTACCTTGGACATACCGATGATATCAAGTGGTGAGTTATCAGGGATGAGAAAGCAAAACAAAATCTAGATTATCCCTAGAAGATAAATTATTTAAAATTGGTTAGATGGCGGGGGGGAAATAGACTTTTCAGTCCTATCCCAGCAGGATAAACAAGGTATATTCTATTCTAAAATTTCACAAGCTACCTATCGTTATAGACCACTCCTAAATCATTACAGGTTTCTGGGATGAAAAAGAAGAATTTTGGGTATGAGATGGGGGTACAAAAGTATTTTTATTCTAATTTTGGTGAAGCACCTACAAGCTGAAAATTCCAATCATTCCACTCATTTGGTCGGTAATAAAGTAAAAGCCTTCCTGCTTGTAAAATAGAATAGAGATTTTATAACTGCACCCTTTCGTTCTTTTATTTTAAGATTTTTCAGCGTGTGAGAAAAGAACTTCTGCCATCAGAATTATACGAATAGGAGTTGATGACTGTAAAGGTATTCTTTATCTTTCTGCCTTGAAATTTTAATACGTTAAACAATTGACACACTGACAAATATTACTGAGAAATAATCCACGAGCTTTTGATAAGATAAAACATAACTACTAATTTATAATGGGTCTTTTGAAGGGACGTCTTCTTCATTTAAGTTAAAAAGATCTAACTGCATAACAAGCTAAACAGACCTAAAACATCTTAACCAGGGGTAACACAACCAAACTTTGGGGTTATAGCTACCGAACTTCAAGGAACCTCAAGATAAAATTATTAAACAGAGAGGAATGGTGTAGGGTACCTATATCGCCCATTAATTAAACAATAGTTTCCGCTTCTAATAAAATTACCAATGAAACCTCCCACCAATAACCGTATTAATTAAATAATCTTCATTCTTCTCTTTTGCCACAATGTTGTGGCCATTCTCATAACAATTTATGTGATTTCATAATTTTTGAACAGTTCCAATTTTAATGGTCTTCCTCCAAAATTATTTCAGTTATTAAATGAATAGGTAGTTTAAACTTTTAAAAGAGGTGTTATTCTTCGAGTGCCAAACTTTTTGAATGCTTCGAAATATCGACTTTTTCTCGTTTGCTATTCTCTAAGTATAGGTACCTATATTTCCTGATGTAAATTTTCACAAAACTAAATTTTGAAACCCTCCAAAATCAGTTTTGGGGTGCAAAACTTTTCATCATTCATCCAACACGGTTAGCCGTCTTGAATTTTTTATGAATTTAAAAGCACCACTTCTCCCCTAAGAGGAAGAAAATGAAAACTAACTGTCACTTTTTTTCAGCTTATCAATTCATCCTAACAAATTGCTGATAGCTACGGGGCAAGTTGCTGGTCATGATGCTAGGGAGGGCAAGGTAAGTTTATCAGAAGCATACGTCATTCATTCAAATCAATAAATAATAGTTTGTTTGTTTGTTTTTTTTTTTTTTTTTTTTTTTTTTTTTTTTTTTTTTTAAACAAAAAAAAATATGTTTTTTTTTTTTTTTTTTTTTTTTTTTTTTTTTTTTTTTTTTTTTATCTACATACCTATTTACCTACAGAGAATGGATGTTTTAACATTTCATAAATTTCTTCAAATCTGATATCTTCAACTTGATACTAGAGAGATTAAATTTCAGTTTGATATTCTAGCAATCAAGCTGCCGATTAAGGTCTATAACATTGTTTTCGTGAAAAGAACAGTCTCTTAATTCACGTCTTATTTCCGTTCAACTGATCGCGATTTGGAAACAAGCTCTCTACTTGCTAGCATAGGCCTACTCAAGTTCAAAGATCATAATATTATAATATTCATTCGCATGAGAAGTCTCAAACACTGCCAAGTGAATAACTCGTATTGTTCTGACTCATTTCAGCCTCATATCCGTATCTGGAACTCAGTCAGTCTATTCACCGTATCTATCATTGGTATTGGCGAATTTGAACGATCCATATCCTGCTTGTCCTTCTCGAAAGCTGATGGTGGAACTTTCCTCTGCGCTGTCGATGAAGGTAATCTTGCGTTAAACTAACGAATAGTAGGTATAGACACCTATGATGGGAAAATAATATAGAGCACATGAAGCTTATGGGGTAGATAGGAACCTGACAATTGTTGGAAATGGTTTAAATTTGGTCAATTTTTTGGTAGAAAATAGATACTTCTAATGTCAATGTTTGAATCAAGCTTGTACCTTTACTGTTCCAATGATGATCATAAGAGCAATTCGTCAGATCACATTTGCCGTCCGCCGGGGCACTTCAACACTACCTACGTTTCTTTTCATAATTCATAGTCCATATTTTCTTCTCATAAGGCAACGACTACAACATCTCTGTATGGGACTGGCAGAAGTCAGATAGGGGACATAAGATCACCGAAACCAAATGTTCCGTCGATACCGTCGTGGCAGCTGAATTCCATCCTCTGGATCGTAACAACATCGTCACTTGCGGAAAGTCCCACATCAACTTCTGGACGATTGACGCTGGCGGCACCCTGTATAAGAAGCAGGGGATCTTCGAGATGATCCGGGATAAGCCGAAGTATGTCACGTGCTTGGCTTTCACCCAGGGTGGTGAGGTGTTGAGTGGGGATTCCAATGGAAATATCATCGTGTGGACTAGAGGTAAGAGGGAAACTTTATGCTATTTCAAAGGAAACTTTATACTATTTTATATATAGGTAAGCTACTTTTTGATAAAGATATTACTGATGACACTCTCGATAGTTTAGTGGTTAGGGCGTTCGCTAGATAAGCGGGAGACCACGAATTCTAATCCCAACCGAAACATGGAATTTCATCCTTCTTCTAACTTCTCTTCATTCTGTTTTCCTTTTTTCCAGGATCAAACACCATCAGTAAATTCATCAGGAACGTACATGAAGGATCGGTATTTTCAATCTGTGTCCTCAAAGAGGGCAGTATCATCAGTGCAGGAGGCAAAGATGGTCGCTTGCTTCAGTTCGATTCGAACCTGCAACCCACGGGTTATGAAGCCCAGGTTAGCGCTGCTTTTGTGTTGTTTGAGACTGTTTTTTATTAGTTTCTAATTCATGCGAGATCATTGTATTCTCGCCTATAATTCATTTGTACCTTTTACAATAAAATTACTATTGTTGTTGTTTTATCTTTTTGTATAGTCCCACAGCCAGACGCTAGTCTACTCTCTGTTTAACGCCCCCTAGCCAGACAACTTTATCTTTTTTTTTTTTTTGTTCAGTATCTTATCAGTATCAGAAGATATCAGTAAATTACAATTACTGATATCTTTCATTGACCTTGGCTTTATTCTCCCTTAGCTCACCTTTCGAAATTCCCTTTACCTTAAATGATGTCATTAGAATAGCTTGTGGGTGGGGGTTTCATGATATTTCCTAATGTTTTCCTTTTATTTCCAGATTGCTGAACATCTAGGCGGTATCAGAACGGTCTCCGAAGGTCGCGGCTCTCAACTAATAGTGGGTACAACCCGAAATTGTATCCTAGTAGGCTCTCTGAATCTGGGCTTCAGCCCGGTGGTTCTGGGTCATACTGATGAACTGTGGGCATTAGCAGCCCATCCTTCTCTGTCCCAATTCTTGACGGCAGGCTTCGATAGGATTGTACAACTGTGGGACTCCATGTCTCACTCGGTCGTCTGGAGCAAAGACATTGCGGTAAGGATCATGCTCATGTTTATGATTTTCAAATTATCTATTAAATCTGAAAGAAAAAAAATCCAATCAAACGGACTAATAAAATAGTCACTGCTTCGAAATATATGATAAAAAAATCATCGCTTTACGACAAACCGTTCTTGAGATATTTTGTTCACAACCTTTTCAACATTTTCCACGAAATGAGGGTTAAGTAACAATTACTTTGGTTAATATCTGGATGGGTGATTATCCGATATTTACCAAATTGTTACAGTCGCGTCCTTGGACAATACCGGGATAGCATACCACATTTTATTTCTCTACGACAAACCATTCTTGAGATATTTTGTTCACAACTTTCTACTTTTTCCCATTTAAACCTGTAGTACATAACGTACGTACGTACGTACAGACCATGGGCTGAAAAGCACTTTTTACTTCTTTGGAATCAGGAGACCCCAAAACGGATATTTCCACCCATTTCCCGATTTTGAAAATTTGGACCGATTGCAATACTCTCTCATTACCTTGTATAGGCTCCCTATACGCAACTTCAATAACATTTACTTCACTTACTCGTGACAGCCGCCAGAATTCAATCCTGACCAAAATGTCACTTTCAAAGACTTCGCCTAATACCGCCGTAAATTTTTGTTGAAAATATAATGATTCGTTTCTATTCTCAGGAACAAGCGCAGTCGGCCACATTCTCACCCGATGGTTCTATCATTATCGTAGGATGCATTGCAGGTCGCTGGTTAGTCATGGATTCTGAGACACGGGAAGCTTACTCCATTCATACTGATGGAAATGAGCCCATTCAGGTACCAAATTTTTCAGCAATTTTCACATCAAATTGCTACCTTCTGTAGCAATTTTTCACAAATTGCTACAGAAGGTTATTGGAGTTTCTTTGGAGAGCTCTGGCAATCACTCCATATGCTCTAGTATTCTGAGAGATGCATTGAGACAAACGCCGCACGGCGGGTTAACAGCTCTCCTCTTCCAAAAAAAATTGACAAAGAAGGTATGATTCCTGCTGCTCCTAATTTCCCATTCTTGTTTTGCTGTCCTAGGTGGTGAAATTCTCACCTGATGGTAAGCTCCTAGCTTTGGGTTCCAGAGACAACTACATCTACGTCTATGAAGTCAGCGGGGATTCACGCAAATATAGTCGTGTCGGCAGGTGCACGGTAAGTAACGGTTGGTCCATTATTGTTATTTAAGCGAGATCATGTTGAAAGATCAATGGAAGCTGGAAGGACAATCACAACTGATTTAAAATCATTGATTTTCAAAACAGCCCCAGTAGCTTACCTTAAAGCTACTGGGGCCGTTAATTGGGATTCGAGGACCATTTCGGGGTGTACCTACAACTACATATAAAATATTTGCTCAAATAAATCAATACATACGTATGTCTAACTAGAAGATACCTGCTTATGTTTCGAGTTTAGGTAAAAACCAATTTTTGTTTTGTTCTATTACAGGGACATTCTAGTTTCATAACTCATTTAGATTGGTCCGAGGATAGCATGTATATTAGAAGTAACTCCGGAGATTATGAATTGCTTTATTGTGAGTATGATGTCATTTGTTGTTTTTAGGCTAAAAACACAATGAACAAAAAAGTCGTATCGACCAAGTCTATAAAGGTTTCGACGTCAGTCCTTTTTTTATTGCATGGACGAATCAGTCTTATCCCATGTACTATTGCTACATCGAAAGAAATAATTCGATTTTACTTCAACCATTCACACGCAAATGTTAAAAGGGCTATTTAGGTTATGTTACTTTCAGAACGAATAATCCGATGTTGCTTAAAAGTTCAATGTCATACTTCACTAGCAGTTCGCATGATTTGTTTTATGCAATAACTATTCCGAAGAAAAGCTCTGTTCTTTTGTATCGCGACCGATTTGTACAAAATTAAAATATGTATGTTGTTTTCAAATGTCGGGAACTTAGCCATTAGGTCCTTCTCCCAAAACAACAACAAACAAAATTGAATTAACAAATTTTGAAATTTTGCTATTCTATTTTACCCAGGGAACGCTGGAACATGCCGTCAAATTCCACAAAGTTCTCAATTACGCGACGTGGTCTGGGAATCGAACTCGTGTACTCTGACCTTCACCACGATCGGTATTTGGCCCGAGGGTGCGGACGGAACTGACGTGAATTCATGTGAGCGATCCCATGATGCGAGGGTCATCGCAACCGGGGACGATTTCGGGAAATTGAAGCTCTACTCTTATCCTGCAGTACAACCAAAGGTAATATAATAGAATATATATCCTGTTTATGTGTTTATACTGCCAAAATGAGACTGAAAAGTCCCTTTCCTTCCGCACTCTAAAGAAGGTCTTATGTATTCGGTACAGAATAAATTCACAAAGGTAAGACCAGACCAGAGGTTTTCAGACAACACCTTAGACCTTAGGATAGGTTTGTTCCTATTGGAACTCATCGGCTATACACAGCTCTCAAGTCCTGAATTAGGAAGTTAGGTATATTTAAACTTCCGAGATGGAAATTAGTGGAAAATGATTAGTATTCCCATCACCGGATGTCCACCACTGATCACTGTTTCAAATACCTACCATGACAACCTTGAGATATCTATGTTGGGAGTTTTCCTATAGATATTTATAATTATTTAATTAAATTCGCTTGGCGACCGCAGCGAAAGGATTAATTTTGGCTTTCAATTAGTTTTTAGCTTATTTCCTCTGGGAGTGAATATGTTTATCCTTTCTATGTCACCAAATCCTTGGTACAATACAGCTTGTGCTGCCTTTTCAATCAATCTATCTACAACTTTTTTCCCCACTAACTATCTGTTTCGATTTCTGTTTCAGTCTCTATGTCACGTATACGGAGGGCACAGTAGTCACGTGACGAGTGTTTCATTCCTACACGATGACTCCCGTGTTATTTCTATTGGAGGCAAAGATACGTCTGTCATGCAATGGCAAATTATCTGAAGAGAATAACTAATATACCCTATATCCTGTTAAATTCCACGTTACTTTTCGTACTTCTCACGCTATTCCTATTTATTTCCTTACGTTTTTAGTCCTAGATTTAATTATCTCGAAACGAACGTTTTCGGGAACTTTTAGATGCCTGCCTAGTCTGAATTTTGAAATTAACTAAATACCCATACGTCACACGATTGTAAAACAAAATTATATCAATAAAGAGGTGCTCTTCTATAAGGGCATAAGAGAGTAACTTGTTCTAAGCTGATAGTCTAAATAAAGCACTATTTATACTTATAATTCACAATTAGTTACAGCTTTCAAAGAAGTAGTATACCTAGTATTGATCTTTTTGAAAAGAGTTTAATATGGCCAAATGTTTTGTTTCCCTTCCGAGGCATCTCGTCAACAAGTGAACGCAAATCAAAATATTCATTATTTATTTATTTATTTACATTTTACTTCTTCTACCATTTATTATCTTATATTTATTTATCCACATTACTACCTAATTATTTAGCCTTGTTTCAGCAAAGCTTTGAAAGTATTACTCTAGGTCTAACGTCAAACTCCATTGATCTGTTTTTTTTTTTTTTTTTTTTTTTTTTTTTAAAATTTTTCCCCTAGTTTAAACCCCAACCCCCTTTTTTTTTTTTTTTTTTTTTTTTTTTTTTTTTTTTTAATTCCAATAGTTATGCTTGTCTTTCTAATAAATTCATGTGCTAGGATTGTGCCTTTTTTGTTTTGTTGACCGTTTTGATGCTAAATGTTTTCGTAATTGGTTTTGAATTTATATGAAACTTGAATGTACCTACTTTTTTTAACGCTGAAATTTTCACCTACATATTAAGATTGTTTAAAAAAAGACTACATATTTTTAAAAGCTTTAAAGGGTTTGGTATCACTATTTTGTTAAAATAGGTACCGAAAGTGAACTGAGGGATTTTTTTTTTCTTTTATACATACAATGTAGGTACTATATTTTACTGTCTCGAATTTTTGTCCTGTGAAGCAATGTTCTTATTTATTTTTGTCACGCTGTAGGTAGTTAATTTAAAATTATTTAATTATATAGAAAATAAATTGAATTATTTTTTCATTCAATTAGACTTACATTGAGTTTTTGTTTTTTTCAGATATTTAGCTACTCTGGCGCTGCCATGATAGGGTGTCAATCACCCCATCTTTACTTGGAAAATTATTGGGAAATTTTTCCACTTAGAGATCGCATACCCAATAGTCGAAGAACAGAAGACACGTTCACAATTACTTTTTATTAGATCGAAAAAATGAGAAGTCTGATATTATCTATATTATAAAAATGTACAACTTGTTGATCAAGAGTAACAAAATCGCTTCAATCTTGGTAGGATTTTTTTTTTTTTTTTTTTTTTACGAATATCTCAGGCGATGATTCCGGCAATTTGTCGAATTCACGTACGGTAAAGAAAATCAATCAAGTGAACGCCTGGAATCTTTTCTAATTAGGCAATGTGCCGTACAATAAATTGCACCCAGTAATGAATGGAAGTAAACGAAGCAAAACAAAGACAGGGCCTTTTTGTTTTTTGTTCTTAAAAAAGACGATTTCAATTTTATTTTAATTTTAAGAGTATGAAGCGACTTTGATTTCTACGACAACACAAATTGCATTACTTTTATTGATTTTTTTCAAGTTTTCGTTTTAACATTTAAAATGTATAATAATTTGAAATAGTAGATAAATAGTTATACTTAAAATGTATAAATGAATGATTTTAACGTAATCAAAAGAAAGAAAAATTTCTACAATCAAACTCATGGTATAAATAAATTACATGTACATTTCAATGTTCATGCGTGGACTAATGAAAACTAAGATACGTTTAACTTACAGTAAAAATACATTAGAAAGTATAGATTGTTTGTATGCTTTAAATGGAATAGTTTTGCAGTTATAAAGGCCAATGCTACGACTACTTGTTAGGTCTTTAACTTTGATAAGAAAATTTGAGCTGTGTTTGAATTATTCCACTTTTTTTCTCATTTTTTCCAATCCTTAAAATTTCAACACATTTAGGTAAATTACAACAACATGCTCGTGGGGTAAGTGTTGAATAAAATTCAGAAAACGATAACTGAAAGGGTACTTTTTCCGAGGGATTATTGAATAAGTCAATCATGCTGAAACTAATGCCACCTAAATCTAATATTAATTGTAAAGGTACTGTCACCGATACGACAATGTACTCTATTTGGGGAGTTGCGTTTGACTACCTTTTGAACCTACTTGTAACTTCTAAGGCAAAAATATCCTGAGCTCACTAAAAACAACAAAGAATTTTTTGATTAATAAATTTAATTAAATAATAATAAAAAAATCTATTGCCATTATGAATATCAAAGATAGGTACCTATCTGAATTTATTCCGAAAATTATTCCCGATTCCACAAACAATAGGTAACAAAGTTTTCTTTTTTTTAACCCTTGAGTGAGAGGGAGGGAGGGAGAGAGAGAGAGAGAGGGAGGGAGGGAGAGAGAGAGAGAGAGAGAGAGCTACATGACAGATCTAGGTAAGATTATTATTTAATTTGCGTCCTACTGGGTAAATTAAGTGCTCATATACAACAAAAAATTAGGTGCCCACATAAATAGGTCCGAAGAGGAAAGTACAAAGATATATCTCGACATTTTGACCGACAAATAAGTCTTTTAGCTCTCATAGGTATAAATTGAACACTTCGAGTCCTCAGCTTCATAAGTTCTCAGTTTCATAATCACAACACTTGAAGCTCTGTTAAGTTGGATCCCCTTAGCTTAGGTAATAGTGTCTTATGTCCAATGTCTAAGGCTGACGTGAAAGTATCATACGAGCTACGAACACCGAGAGAAAAAAAGCGCTATGACGATTACTTTGCAAAAAAAAAAAAATAATAATAATAATAATAATGCATGGCGAAGGTTTGTGTCTTTTTGCAATATGAAGTAATTTTTGTTTTACATTCCACCTTTTAGAAACCGGTTTGAAATTCTTTGAGAATCTCGTCTGACCAGTCCTCCATCCTCGAGACTTGGATCTACCTACATAGATATTATGTGTTTCTTTTTTTACCAGCAAGTCCGTTTTATCATTTAAAATTTTAACCCGTTCACAGCTAGACAGACTATAAACAGGGAAAACAGTTAACCCCAACCAGCTTAGCTAACTGGCAGTTCTATTTTGCCATCACCAATCGGCGAAAGCTAAAGCTTTTACAACACCAAGATGACGACTGTGTTTTTACTTTGGGCAGCCTATGGATTGAAGTATATGGAGACATATTAGTAATAATTATTATAGTGATACCATTTTAGTCTTCTGTCTTCTATGTTTAAATTTGAATACGAGGCACCCATGTAGGTAGCTGGTTTTTTTCTGACCAAGCTCAAGTTATTATTCATTTTGCAACGTAGACAAAGATAAGGTCCTTTCGCCTGAAAAAAACATCTTCACTTGCAAAAAATTCTTGTCGTTTCGTATTTTAGAGAAATGTTGTATGGAGACTGTTGACTTGCTATTTGCTAGGGAATGCTTAGTTCAGCATTTGTCCAATTTATACTGTGATAAAGATAACTTTTCATCTGAATATTGAATAACCTCCATACCGTCTCGTAACAACCATAATGAACGGCTTTTTGATCATTGCCAAGAAAATGAACAGTACAAATAGCAGCATTTATTTTTACTAAGTAATATAAACAATAAGTTATACTGTACAACACAGCAACATATTACAGCCGTAAAAAATCTTTTTATTACGTCAATGAAGGTAGCCAGCAACTAAATCGGGCAGTAAATAAAACAAATTCATGGCAGAACCAAATTTTACGTAAAGAAACGCAACTCAGATATGTTTCATTTGGGCCTATAAAATAAGGAAGTCATAACGTCCCTCTCAAACACTTAGTAGAGCAAATAATTTCGTTGGAAAACAGCCCAAGCTATGTAAAACAGGTGGGAGGCAAGAATTACGAGCTCTCCCAGAATAAAGAGAGCGTATTTCCACAGAATGTGAAAAATAAGAAGAAAACAACGCTGAAGGAGGTGGAAAAAATAATAATAAAGGTCTGGGGTTTTTATGTTTTCGTTGCGCAGGGCTCTTGTGCTGACAAATCTACTCGCGAGGGATTTCAGCACCGAGACTTTTACGTGAAAAGATACTTCCCCTGCAAGGAAAAGCATATTTCCCCTCTAAAACGCTTTTCAGCTTTTCCCCTACATTTTACACCCGGCAATGCTTCCTGATCATATAGAAGAAAAAACAGTCCGTTTCCTCATTTATTTTCTCTTCTTTTCCAATGGAAGCATTTCATCTGGATTCTTATTGTATCATTTTCATCTCGAAGTATGCCGTGTTTTCCTCTCTTCACTGAGAGCCTTTACGAGCCAAGGGTTTACTCCAAGTAGAGGAAAATGGGGTCACCAAAATACATGTCCTTGGAATACCGATGGCAATCTCTTTATTCTGCCTTGTGACTATAATATTATGTGTTATAATTTGTTATTATTCTACGAATCAAGGATCCGGCTTTTATTTGAGACAGAGAAAACAGGTTCATACCTACAGGGGAAAGAAACGTCCCTGAAATGGCATAACTAGGTACTAGGTTATAAAAGGTTAAATCCAAGGCTTCCAGGGTGGTAGAAACGCGTTTAATATGATATAATATTAAAAGTTATTCAAATGTTTAGATAGAAACATAATCCCAGCCTTTTCCATCCCTGCATTTGAAGTATTTTACGCGTAATTAAAAAAACTTTGCCCTTAAAAAAAAAAAAAAAAAAAAAAAAAAAAAAAAAACAGGCTTTCGAATTTAAGAGAAAACGTCTACTGATTATTTTGGTATTACTAGCTTTTTATTAAATTTTAGTTCTAAAAGACGCGTCAAAACTAGTTTTTACAGTTCTAAAATTGGATATAAATCTACTTGGGATTTTTAACCTTTATTAAATTAATATAAATGGTCTATTTGTCTATGAACTAAATACCTAAATATTAAATTAATATGTAGGTTCTTATTGCAAAGGTTTTATTTACATAATATTTATAAAGTATGATAGATATATTTACAAAGTTTAAATCACAAAAGAAAAACATTTTCTCTCTCTCTCTCTCTCTCTCTCCCTTTAAATTCAACTTTTATTACTGAATTAAATTTGACCAACTCTTATTGTTTACTCTTTCAAAAGAAAAAAAAAAACATGACATTATGTATTGTTGTAAAGGTTCCTAGCAATGAGGATATTTTTCAGCAACAGAAGTACTGCATTTACATTAGGTATCTACCATCTACGGAGTTTAGGTATAGGTAGCTAGGTACTAAAGTGAAAACCAAGCAATTGGGATTTATATTAGCCTTGATTTAATATCCACTAGACTCCAAAAATTATCTGATCAAATTATGCAACCTAAACACCAGACCTGTATTAGTATGACCTGTTAATATTAGGATGCTACGGGTTCGATCCCCGCAAATTAAATTGAATATCCAGTCTTTAGTCCCAATAGTGAGAAATAATAAATCTTCTTTGATCAGAATAATCCTAGTACTCTAGCCTAGATACTTTCGATAGCTTAGTTACATTATTGTAGGTACTTATTATTATTTAAATAAATAATGATACCAAATAAAAAAAAAGAAAAAAATTAAACACAGTAAAATATCTTTATTGTTAGTCATCAATAAAAATATTTTGCTAGTTTTAAAACTCAATACAAAGTTCCCGTCTTGTACTCTTGAGACCCAACCTAAATTTACTCAATTGACCGTCTGCTAAATTTACTCAAAGGAACGTCTGCTAAATTCACTCATGAGAACGTCTTCTAAATTCACTCAAAGGGACGTCTTCTAGATTCACTCAAGGAGGACGTCTGCCAAATTCACTCAAGGGGACATCTTCTAAATTCACTCAACTGAACGTCTGCTATTCTCTCAAGGGGACATCTGTTAAGGTTCCCTCAAGGGTGTCTGTTGTTTCTCATACAGATGGGATGTTGGCTTAAGTTTCTCTATCTTTGGCAATTTTAAACTCTTCTCCCAGAATGGTAGCGATTTCTCCTTGCATGAAAGCCCATGGTACATTTGAATTGGCGAGGGGACATTTCTCGCCGCTGGGACAGTACACCTGGGAAAAGAAATAAGCAAACAATAAATAAATAAATAAATAAATAAATAAATATATAAACAAATAAATAGAAAATCTAATAAAGTTGGGATCTTTTCGAGGTAAACCGAGATTTGTTTTTAGGAGAGTTTTTCAAAACTTAGGGATTTCGGAGCAATATCCTACAGGATGTAAGAAAGGCTACAAGGAAACAAACCTTTAACTGGCACAAAATAATATTGTATTTTGGAATGATAAATTACATTATATATAACATTCTATCATACTTCTAGATTCTTAATTTTTAGAAGTAGATACATTGATCATATGATCTATTCTTTAGTTTTCATTCTTACCTCTGCTCCTGCGCCTTGTCGTTTGATACTATCCCGCGAGCAGGGAAAGCAGAATTTGTGATGTGCCACGGAGGGACACTGCACAAAGTGGGTATCCTCTAGTCTTTCCTGGCACAGGGTACATTTCAGAGTAGTTGTGTTGGCTACGGGGGTGGGGGCCCCGGTTTCTGTAGGGGCCGGCGTTGCGGGCTCTTCCTTTACACCTGAAAGAAAGAATGGCAACTTTGAGTCTTCTGAAGGGTTTCGAGGGTAGAGGGGAACTAAAAATTCATAGCACTTATTACTATTATTTTTTATAAAATGCTCTTTTATATTTTTTTCTACACTATATTTTTCCCTGAACAAGTGGTTTTAGATTTCACCTACCGTTCTACCCCATTTTTCAGAGCTATTGAAAAGTATTCCAATTTTCGACGGTAGGGAATTTCAACCCTATGACGTTTTTAAATCACAGGTCATTGTTTTGTGTGAGATTTTACTTTCCCAGTCTGTTCCTCATTCGCAAAGGGCAAAAGGTAACACGGAGCCACGGAGGGCTTTCGAATTCATGTAGGTCATATGGCGTGAGTGTAAAACTGACACATGCAACCTTTATTTTCTAAGAGAAAGGAAAGGTAAAAGGCACGTGTGACGAACATACGGGTATCCTTTGCTGTGTGAATAGCTCTGCTGTATTATCCCCGTATTCGTTATTTTGTAGAAGAAAATCTATTTCCAAACGAAGGACTTTGAATTTTGACGAATTATCTAACGTACGGAAAAGAAAATCAATTTAGTGAACGCCTGGAATCTTTTCTAATTAGGCAATGTGCAGTGTTATAAATCGAAACCGATGCGGTTTAAAGTCCATTATCATAACGTTGAAAGTTGACTTTTCTACTTAATTATTACAGTAGTAAGTAAATTGGTTATCAAGTAAGATTAAAGGTGTCTATTTACTTATTTTTCTGATATTGCTCCCGTTGCTGTTTTTTTTTTTTTTAATGTCCGATAGGTACGGTACCTTCAATTTTATTGATTTATTTAACTACTTGTCTGTTTATTTGATGGACAATTTATCTATTTGTCTGTTTATCTGATGATTTACCTGAAATATTGTTGGCGCCTCCTTCTGATGACGTCACGGTAGTGGAACTTACATGTCTACTGCCCGAAGATCTGCGGCCACTTGAGGAACCTGGAAATAGAAATAAATGGTAATTAATAAATTAATGTAATTATTATTCACAATTAATTATTACTATGTATCGGGGAAAAACCATATTGGATACCGCTAGCTTAGCATTGGTAATACCTATAGCTAACACCGCTCCTTAAAAAAAAAAAAAAAAAAAAAAAAAAAAAAAAACAAAAAACAAAAACAAAAAAAAAACTTATGAATGTCTTGAAAATTCGTTTAGGTTTAATTAGGTATGTGTTTTCGATCTGAAATCAAAAAAGTTCGATCTGAAATCAAATTATGTAATCAGGTAAGACCCATATTCGTTTTCCAAATTATCACCCAGCTAAATAATCAAAGGACAATTCAATAAGGAGAATCATCAGTATGGAAGAGATTGTAAGAGAATTTCATAACGGAACGATGCGGCTATCTAAAAAAACTGGTGAAGGCAATGCTTATCAGTAAAAGTGATAAGACGTTATCAGCTTCCAGACTCATGCTACTGATAACTTATCAGCAAGATAAGCCGAAACATCATTAGGTTTTTATTCATTTTCCCCAATGTCTAAGTTTAAACACTTTATTTGAGAGGTATGTGAACATGACACGTTTTATTAGTAACACAAGTCCTCATTAAATGTCTATTCAAATATGAAAAGATTACTTTCATTAAAAACATAAAAAATAAAAATAAATAATAATATATTATGAAATACTTGTATTTAGGTCCTCTCACCACGTTGATGATAGGTACTTCCACCAATAATTCCTTTCCTTACTCTCATCACTAATTGTGAGAAAATTTGGAAAATCCACAAATATGAACTTCTATACCGGCTAGATAGATATTGTGCCCCAAATCTTGTATTTTGAATTGGTACTTTTGACACATCCACCAATATAATAATTATTGATATTAACTCTTCTTTTCATCACGACTTGACTTTGAAAATGTTTGAACTGTCGGCACATCAACTAATATTTCTTTTTCTCATCAGCCTATCTAAAAGCATACTATGGAGGTTAAAAGGATTAATATTCACCTGATGAGTTTGGTGAGTGTTGTGATCCCCGTGAGGCGGATCGGGGTGCGTTCGCTCCCGGGGGACTCCCGCCTGTGCTCCTTGGGGAGCCAGGAGGTATATTGTCCGCTACGGACATAAGAGCCGCCATCGGGGACTGACCGTTGTTCCCCTGTTGGGTTTGCGGTGAATCTGAAGGAGAGCCTGTCCTTGGTCCTAGGGGGGAGCTGGAGCCATTTCCTGCCGCTGGGAGTGATGGTGCGGTGTATCCTGAGGGAGAGAATGAGAAGTATGAGTACAGAGCTAACAACATCAAGAGACCAGTCCTATAGGAATTTGGCTAAAAACTAGACGGAGGAGATATCTTTAGGAGTTTCATTTTATCGATAATATTTTCAAGAGTACGTACGTAGTTCATCATCATAATAGGTAAATATATTTCCTAATCGACTGACACTATTATACGTCTATTTTCCCGTGTAAAAATATTTCCTGAAGCAAGTTCAAAAATTACACTTTCCTTCTGTACAAGAATGTGTTCTGAATACTCGCTTCTCTCTGTCGAGTACCTATTATACAAGATATGTACAAGTAAAGCAACATGGTCTTCATCTAGACTTCAGGCAAAGAACTAAACAATAATAATAAACAACAACACAAGCAAATCGGAGAAATAAAAAAAAAAACGAGTTGTAATTTAGCATCGGGCTATCCCGTTAGGTAATGGTAAGACTGGATTTTATAACATAAACCGGTTTTCTAGAAAGGGTGGACCCGTCAATCTAGTTTACAACCAGTCTCATTCTTCTCTACAAGTTTACATATTGGTTTGTTTTCTAAATAGGGGAATCGTGTCTGCCAAGATTACGCGATCGGCTAGAGGAGGGATTGTTGTTGGAATGTAAGAAATGGTTTCTGTCCAAGACGAAGTGTTTAGAATTGTCTCAATGATGTAATTTGTGATTCGGTTTTCTAATGATTATGCAAATTATGGAGTAATCCTATTGAGTTGGGTAATATCTACGGAGCTGAAAGAGTTCACTGACTATTTCGCGTTTGGGCATTTCATCATTACTGAGGTGCTGTAAAATGCTATAGAACATCATATTATTTTGTGCTTTCAATTACAGTATTTAAATGTGTGAAAAATAGAAAACCATTAAGCCAGTATCAGGATAAAATTTCAAATATAGAATAGGCACATTTTATAAACCAATCGGCCTATGTTGATAAAAACCTTTCATTGGATTGGATTATGGTCCAATGGGACCTTAGTACAATCAAAGAATTAATAAAATGATTCTTATTCAGAATCACTGACGATATTATGTAAATATAACCATTTTAGGAAAACTACAGGAGAAGTTTTGACCAAGTACAATGCAGAGTGATAAAGGGTTCTTATCACCGCTTATCAGTGACTTTGCGATATCAGGCTGAGAACGCATGATTTCAAACCAGTAAAGGAAAACAATAATAATGAAATTCTTGGTGAACTTTTTCATGGATATTATTATTATTATTATTATTATTATTATTATTATTATTATTATTATTATAATAATAATGAGCAAAATCGAGTGATTATATTTTAGTTAAGACTCATCACATGAAAAAGCTTTTCAGGCAGTTTGTTCTTATATATTTTTTTTTGAACCTTTATAATGTCTTCTTTTAAAATACTCCTGCGCGTTGGACCCATTACTGGTTTCCATACAAATGATTCAGTTGCAAAATCTGATGAATCTGGTGGTTCAATAGTTTTATTACTTCTCACCATTTTGAACAACCGTAGCACCGTAGCTCCAAGTCATGATTAAAATTCTCTGGTCACGCTACGCTAGGCTTTATTGATTACATAAATGTCCATTTGTATCCTTTGCAGTGGCATGTCATAAATTGTCATCAAGCACAACAAGTATCTACAAACCTGTCCTCCATTGACTTCTATACTCTAAGTTTATACCAACAAAAAAAGTTATTTTGTAACGTTTGAAGGCTTGAAAGGCAAAGATATTGCAAGGCTGGTAAAAGTTGTAAGACTTGTTTACTATGTCGAAGATCTGTAAATGCATAATTTAACCAGTTGTCCAAAGGGACTCTACATACCTACTTTGCTAATCATTACTGAAAGTAAGTCAAGTGCCTTGTTTAGAAACATTGACGGGGGTGTTACAAGAACTGGGTTGACAGAAGGTAAAACTCCTTCCTAGACTTTGGGTGAGTCCATTATGAAGGACGTGAGAAGTAGAGTACACTTGAAATGCAAGAAATCAATAATACCAACATAATTTAAAAGTTTGGGAACACCCAAAGAAAAACATTCTAGACTACTAAAAGTAGTAGCTCTAACTTCAATTCTTTTTCTCACTCAGAGAAGGGAAAAAACTTTCTCATTTATACGATTTGTATGTCGAAAAAAACTTCCCCTAGAAACTCCTTGGAATTTATAAAGCTCAATTTTTCAGTAGTTTCTTGATTTTACGGATTCACTTTTGTTCAGTTTCATTAAGAAGTTTATTAACATGACGTACCAGTAACACGCTAATGTCATGTAGGTACGTCTAAACAAACTCAGTCTGATCTCGAAGCTCAAATCACAAGGTTGAGAAGTGTTGTGCCTCATAATATTCATGGTGAACTCATTTCTCCTCAGCGGTATTAATAATCGAGTAAGTAAAAAATAACAAAAACCATTACACGAAGAAAAAAACTGATTAGAAGAGAAGGGAACAAGATAGGTGTGACGTCACCAGGCATCTCCCCTATTTTAGTGGCGTCAATACGTAGTGGAGTGCAGCGTAGGAATACTGCTATCTCGTTCACCCGACAAAGTCTACGTCACAAACTCCATATTGCCATATTAGAGAACGCTGCAACGTTGCCAGCTCGCTCCCGAATGTTTTTTTTTTCTCTCAGCCATTTTGGAATTACTTCATCATCGTCACAGTGAATAGCATTGACCGACCAAGCACCCCTCGTGGTTCCGTTCGTTTCTTAATATTCTTTGGAGGTCAACTTTTTCTTTCACAGCCATAGGTGCGTGTGACGTCCTATCATCAACAAAATGAACATTGTCTAGTGAGAATATTGGGATTGGGAAGTATCGACTAGAAATGAGTGACAGATGACAAACTGTGAAATTGGTTTAGGTGGCAGTAATATCTTGTACATCCGGCACAGCAATCGAGTGATGTCTACAGGTACATCACTAGGAGATTTTTTGACATTTTTTGTTAAGAGTCCTTTAATTCCTAATACCTGGTCAGTGGTCATTATTATTGAACTTTTTTTTAAAACGAATTGAGAAGAGGCTCTCAGCTTCACAACAAATATAACGAACAAAAAATGATTTAGATTGAGCAGAGGGGAAGAACTAATTTACGTTTTTCACCTGAACAGGAACATATCTGACGAATTGTGTTTGAACAATGATCAATTCAATATCCAGGCAGTAATCAACCTGAATGGAAACAAGAAAGAAAAAAAAATGATTTCATGATTTAAAATATGAAATCAAAAGTATTTTTTATGCCCTTTTCATTGTGTAGGCTAGACTGGCAGTACCTAGACGCATTTCAGCATTGAAATTCTTTACAATAAAAATGAAATTTTTACTATCTGGAACGAATGGCAAGATAATGCTGCTCTAGCAATTAAAAGAGTGAGCTTAAATTATGAAATGACAATAAACTCATAACAATGAAACTGATTAAAGACATGAAGAAAATTAATGCCCTTCTGAGTAATGTACTAAAAATAGATAAAAATGTTCGAGAATACTAGAGTAGAGGGAAATGGGAAAATCTACTGAGCAAAAATTTAAGATAACAAAAAGAGATAAATGCTAATTTTCTCAATAGGAACCAAGCAGTCCTAAATAAAACCGTATTTCCTAAAATACAAATTGAATACCTTCCAAATTATGTAAAGAGTTGTGCGGCTATTATTGATCATTTCCTATACCTACAATAATTGTCTCGATCTGGAAAATTTGAAAACAATCCGGTTATATAGGTAATTATATATTGGTTTGTCCCTCCATTAAGATTTTTCGCA
The DNA here is from genome assembly GCF_000475195.1 of Diaphorina citri. Lineage (NCBI taxonomy): Eukaryota > Metazoa > Arthropoda > Insecta > Hemiptera > Psyllidae > Diaphorina > Diaphorina citri. Next base: position 21,670 of record NW_007377620.1, on the reverse strand, counting down.
TAATATGGACAGCTTTCAAGAAACGTGTATCGACCTATAGTCCTATACGAATCTATACTAGTTGAGACCAAAACAACCGTTTACAGACTGACAGTTTACATAACATCTGTGTTTACGGAAGAAAAGCCGTTTTTTACAATGTTTCATCAACTCCAGTCGAGTGGCTTGAGATCATGCGTTCTGAAGCTGATATCACAAAGTCACTGATAAGTCCCTTATCAAAAGTCACTGATAAGAGGCTACAATACATGTATTTCAATAATGATGTTCATAATCAAAACTGAACCTAATAGTTTTCTCATTACTCATTCCTAATGGTTTAGAACTACAGACTTATAGAGGTTCATAATATTACAATTATCTCCATCGGCATCGCTCATGACTGCTTTTCCATGACTATATTGTTATTAAAAAAGAAAGAAAAAAATCGGTTCAAAGTCCTTTTTTGTAGAGGCCTACTTGGTCTTGACCGACTCTTTTGGTATTAGATGCAACTAATGATTCTCAGAATCCCAGAGTCTGATTGTTCATACATATACCAATGTTACCTGGAAATCCCAGGAATTATTTCACCCCTTCTATCATAATAATTGCAGGCATGCGTCGCAATTACTTCATCTAGTTATAATACAATTTGATATTTAATAATACCAATAAATATGATTCGTAGATAACAGTGGAAGAGAATCTGGTAGAATCCAACATTCCGTTAAGCATAAAGTTTCGGCAAGAAAGAATGGCTTAAAATAAAAGATCTTCATTAGTGTGCAAAACTTTTGTGGTGTTACACTAAGGATTTTTTTTTCTTTCATAGTAAACAAGAAATTCTTTTATAGCGGCTGCCCACCCCGTATGAACGGGAACATGGCAAAGCAAAAGAAGAAGAAGATGTCAAACAAGAAACCAAATAGGTACTACATTTGAGGACAGAAAATTAATAGGAAGAAGTTCTGGAAAAGTGTCAAAAATTTAAAAGCGCATAATAGGTAACAAATCATGCAGCACCATTAGTAAAACCAAAAATAAACCTTCTGAAGCCAAAAATGAAACAGACAGCTCATAATTGATACTTGTAAATTCAATTGATTGATAGTTGACATTTTCCACCATAACGAGACATAAATAGGTCAGTTTAATTCATTCCTTATGATGATGACGAGAGTCATTAAAAAATAATTTAAAAAAAAAAATCCACGTCAAAAGAAAATCTATAGTGATATTTCTGGTGACTTTTCTGACCCTTCGTGACATATGGCGTCCGCGGAAGACATAAAACCTGTCTGGCCGTGATTTTGCTGATTCTTAACATCTGTTGTGAAGTCTAGACGAACTTTTTTTTTATTTAGTTTGTAAATTAAATTTCCAAGTTATTTTTGTTCATTCTTCTTCTTCTTGCAGCTCAGTACACAAGTACTTTTTCACAGTATAGTATATGAAGCTCAAATGATGTCTTGAATTTACACCACCTGAAAGATCCTGCTTTCGCTGATGCTTTAGTGAGATCTACGTAGCTATATTTGTAAATGTGAGCACGTGCCCAAAATCCTACAGTAAAATTATTATCATCTGCTCCACAATGGACAATCAAAATTGCTATTTCGAATGGAGGTGTCGGAAAGTTCTAAGAAAAACTGACTCAACACATCATTAGGACGAACAAACTGTTCGAATTTCCAAATAAAAACACGTGGGGTACGTGGGATGAACATCATAAGTGTTAAGTCGGTGAGGTGTGAAAATAAATCTGAGGAATACCTATAATTTATTCGATTAATTATTTATGTGTATGCCTTTGCGTTTTGCTTTAAAAAAAAAAAAAAAAAATGCAACCATTTCTTTTAGTTTAGTTGAATAATAAACCTTCCTATAATAAGAGTATTTCAAGAGAAGAAAAGCTGACAGTATACAAAGAGTCAAACGACCGAATTTATCTAGATCCCTCAAAGACTTCAAGGAAGATTAGAAATATGTGAATTATTGCATAACTATACAGTTTAGTAGAATCTAGTAGAATACTATCATTATTCAGTTGTTGATACGAGTAGAAAATAGATCAGCATGAGGAAAAACCGTGTTTAACTAGAAGGTGAAAATTGTGACTGTACGCAAGTAACACACATCAGGAAAACATTAGTTTGCGTGAGCACTGTCGATGTCTCTCGTTTTTTAAAAAAGTTTTTGATGGGCTGTTGGAAGTAATTAATTTTTCATCATTATTTAAACATCACAGCTGAATATACCTATGTATTTGTCTGCCTTAATTTAATCTGGTGAGCGAATGACTCATCCGAAGCACGTGTTTGTGTCATTCGAAATAGAGCGTTTTTCATATTTACAATAGAATGGAATAGAATAATGTTTTACAAAACACCTGTGTGTTACTCGCCATAACGTCATGGAATTAGCAATTGTCACTTTATTTCTAATTAGTAACGGTGAAAATATGCCTAGATTCTATGCCAAAGGTGACGAAGAAACTTCAAAATAAACATTTTTATCAAAACTGGAACTCTAATTTCCCCAGGCTCCGAAAATAGCTCTTTTAAACATTAGATCAGAGGAAAGAATAATGAGATTCTAAAGAGAATAATGAGATTGACTAAAATCTCAAATAATGTAATAAATATTACTTGATTTCAGACTAGTTGAGATTACCATTGGAGGATTGCAGTGCGTTTCATTAATTTTGAAAACTTTGGCCATATTAGTAAACTTATTATGAGAATTAAAATGCAAGATCATAAACCATTTGGCTTGTTGCTAAACTTGCCCAGCTGTATGAAACTGTGGAGGTATAAAGCAATGCATCCTGTGTGAACACACCATACTTCTGTGACATTTCACTTGGCATGAAGCTAAATTAGAAGTTTTCTGATCACAACGTACACATTCAACAGTGGCTGTCTTATCACTGTCTAAGATCATAACTGAATTCAATAACGCCCCTATATTAACCATTTGATGCCCATATCAGGTAGGTCTGTCCATTTCATGAACAATAATTTAAACCGGGGATTTCCAACTTTTCTTTTTGGCCCTGCGCGTCGTGCGGTGGCACCCTTTTAGAGCAACAAATTGGGCGTTCTCTGGCAAATCAAACGGTCGACGGTAATAAAAATCACAACATCCCGATTATTGATCCAAACCGTCACACGAGGAAAACTTGAAGAGTTCAGAAGCAAAAGCCACAGTAATTTTTCCCTTCAAAAAGTGGACTTGGCCCACTTTATTAGTTTATCTTCTTTTCAGTTCCAGATCATTATTTTGTTTTCATGTGTAGGTATCTCTTTCCACTTCCAGCCATTTTAAACATAAACTTACTTTTCGAAAGCTGGGCGGCTTGGCATTTGACACCCAGGCTAGTTCTCTTAAAGGGCTAATAAGTGGCATGTCTTGAATGTGTCAAAGGGTTTGATAATAATCAGTTGATTAATTTATTATTATTAATTGGGCCAGTATAAACTGTTAAATAGTGGGCAGTCACTTTTTTTCCTTGATAAGAAATACGACTAAGGGGTTTGGAATAAAATCAAAATTAACATAGCTGATAAGGTAGACCGCTTTATCACCCATTGAAACTATTTTGATTGACCGATAAGAACAAATGCTGATAAGGCGTTTTTGCTAATATGAATTATTAGTTTTCTGGAAAGAAAGATGCATAGTGACTGTGTGTCTCCACTAATAGTTTACTAGTTGAGAAAGAACGGTAGAACAGTGATTAATAACATTGTACAGAACAGCCACCATTCTGCTGATTAAACTCCATTCTGCTGTTTCAATGAATCACATGACGATAAGCTGAGATAATTTATCTAGTACCTAATCAAAGTTGTGGGATTTCCTCTTTGATTGCTTTTAATCCCAATGGAAATCGTTGAAACTTGAGACAAAGTATTATTGCTGTTATACAACATGGTAGGGATTAGGACTTTTTTTCCTTTCACTCTACTTTTTCTCTAATCATATATTTTTTCACAAACATTCTGCAAAATAAAGTTAATTTATTCTTCTCTCTTGCATAACTTTCAGATTTTCCTCGTTATCTCTCAAAGGGGGATCTCTATCATTAAGTAATAATATAAAAGTTCACAGAATTTGATACAGACGATATGAGTGTTATGACACTATTTTTGGGGGGATTCAGGTTCGAACAGGTTAAATCAACGGTTTCAAGGACGTATAAGTCGGATTTTTTGCCATGTCTCTATCTCGGTAATACTATCAGAATAGGTTCTAGGTAGGTACTCAATTATGTAATACACGTCCTCTCATTTTGTACCATTCCTCCATTTCTGGGTGTGGAATGTTTGTGTACTCTGTACATGTAGGTACTGGCGAACTCCCAACAGACACGTCAATTGAACAGCACATTGTCTCGTAAAATACTACCTTATAGGATTAACCCCTAGGTCCACGTTGTATGTTATAGGTTCCCCAGTCGATATTCGCATGAAAATATCATACATGTACTTAAATTTGCCTTGCAATTGACATTTGTTTCATTTTTTTATTTTAATTTCTCAGATTAGGTAATTGGATCTCACATGAACATCTTGGAGGACGGATTGGTTATCTCTACTATCAGCACCGTAACAGACACGAGACCAAACAATACTCCGAATTGTATTTAACTCTGCCAGAAAAATGATAGATGTGTTGAGTTCACGATACTTTACAAGTGTTGATAAATCAAAGTCAGTTATGTTATATGTATCTACATAAATCATCTGTATTGAACACATGTGGACATGGAAAAATCAACAAAAACCTGAGTCATAAAACGAATAGGTATGTCATAAGCCACAAGGACTTCATAATATAATTGCTGGGTAATGATGATACTTACAAAAATGTAAACAAATCGTTAATTAGAGACAGTTTCAAGTGCAAGGTAATAAAATTCATAAAGCACCGCAACAGAGCGAAAATTATAATAAGAGTTTCATTGACTATTCAAAATACCAGTTCTTGAATTTGAAATCATAACACAAAAATGTAAATAAATCAATTAGTAAGTAGTATGAAATAGGTGAATCTGTAATCAGACTAGACAAAACAGATTACAGAAGAATGTATTGTAATGTAGGTACTCAGTTTACAATATTATAAATCAAATTCCATTTGGTCAAAAAAATAATAGATAGGCATGATGCAAGATGAAGTCAGACTTGTAACATTTTCATAACCAATATTTTCATGATGCATTTGAAAATTAATAAATTTGGAGCATCCACTAAAAACAATTCAGGGGCTTCTACTTTACTCTTACATTGTGTGAAAGTTGTGCACTTTGGGCATATCCACTACAAATTAATTATACCTATCTCTTTATTACCATGAAAATTTGCTACATAATAATCAACAAAATAAGTGTATACCTATCTAATAAACTAAAAATAAATATAAACTACTATACAAAGGTATATACAGTAAATAACTGGAATGAATAGGGCATGCAAAAGAACAAGAACTCTCAGAAAAGAAAAAATAAAGGGAAAAGTTGAAAACAACTGGAAGGATTGATTTCCCGAAAATTGTTGTAATTTCTCGGAAGTGTTTTTAGTCACGATAAACAGGGATATTACTAGACCCTGTCATAAACTGAATTATAAAAAAGGCACTATTTTAAGTTTTATTTTATATAAAAAAATTGTCTAGCTTTGTTTTGGCTGTCAGAGATATTTCCCATTGAGTTATCTTAGCTTTGTTCATTGATCTAGGTTTCAAGCCAGTGTTGTTTAGTCTTGGCAGTTGTATTTAATTTAGTCTCTATTCCAATTCAAACGTTTATACTGTATTTATAATCTTTGGTAAGGGATAGTTTTCTTAAGGTAAGGACTTTGGTTTTAACCAGGAAATAAATTAAAGTGAAAGGTAAGTAAAACAAAAGAAATGAGATGCAAAAATCCAAGATATCCCAGGTGTTATCTACTCACTGACTCACCATTTGGTTTGAAGGTTGCTGTATCGAATGAGGGTGCTCTTATCGGATGTTTTGGATCAGCTTTGAAGTTCCTATCAAAAGCAACTACTGCCAGACTACCAGCAGGTAAGGATTCTCCTCGTGTAAGGGGAGGCCTAGGTCCATGAGCTCCTTGCTCTTCCACACTCAACATTCGTTTAGTTGCGGGTGTTTCACCACTGGCATGTAGCTGATGGGGGTGATGTGTCTCATCTTCCTCTGCGGGGGTGGACAGACCTCTCTTGAGTCCCATACTCTGGGGAGGTATATTGTTGGTAGCCCGAGGTAAGTGATGTGCAGTACCTAGGTGAGCAGATGGCACCCTCACTGTCCTAGACACCATGTCCCCATGTTCACCCTCACTAGGTGCAGAGCTTAGCGTTCTGGTCATGGCAGCACGCGTGGTGCTAGGAGGAGGTGGGGCAACATACTCGGACAAAAGTCCAGATCTGGAATGATGAAGTGTACCATAACTTGCATGTAAGGGTGGTTGTTGAGGTTGCCTGCTTGACACATGAGCGGCAGGAGGGAGGCCCACAACCTCGAGACTAGTGGCACCGTTCTGGTGAGAGGTATCATGGGAACTGGTACTGGAGGATCTGTGCAGGTTTCCAGTAGACTTGCTCGAGTGGTGATGACTGCTAGAAGTACTTGTGTTCCCTCTACTATTACTTTCCTGAAATCCATGAGCTCGCTTCATCTGTCGTGCGGTTTCTATAACAAGTTCAATTCTGTCTGCGCCCTCGTAGTTCACACAACCCCTACATACTGCCTCTGTAAAGTCATGTAGCATTGCCCAGGGCATGCGGGGCAAGTCACATAGATAACAATGTTGGCGCTTGCCTCCCATTTGGATCATAGTTGACATATTAACCATTGAAACAAAATTAAATTCTGTTCAGTAAATATTTCTCATTAAATGAAAGACATTTCAATCGAAATCTCAAGTTAACACAGTTTATTTTGGTGTAGACAAAACACATTTTTTTTTTTTCTCTTTAAAACGCGAAACACAACACAAACAAAATACGAAAGTCTAACAAAAGATCCGTAAATTTTAAATATACAGGTTATGAGAATCTCCACTGTTTTGGCACTATTCAATTTATATAAATAAACTTATTGACGCACTAGTGACGGATCCTGCTCGCATGAAGGACCAAGCAATACTAACCCTGCCAGCAGTTACGGCAGGGGGCACTGCAGTCGTCACGAGGGGAGTGCGAGCTCTGGCTACGTCACAGATTGCGCACTAGCTTACTGCGCAGCCCCATTGTATTGCCGCCAGCAGGCAGTCACTTTCGCTCCATAGATTTTCATCATCATTCCCAGACGTTTGGTTTTCATCGTCACGTTGAGCAGGTTACTGCACGCTTTATCCCTTCTACTTCTCCTCCTGTCGGATTTATTTTGGCTGTCACGGACGATGGATCACGTGATGATGAGATTGATGGCAGAGATTGTCCGCGGCAATCAGCACTTGCCTTGAATTAATATTTGGTAGAACCGTTCTGTCTTTCCTGGAATAGAGTTGAACATTGCATTAGAGACTACATCGTCCTCGAACCTCAGAACTCTTCATTATGAATAGACCAGGGATTTCTCTGACTTATTCTTCCTTATCCTATAAATTTATCAATTCTGACTATGTCTCAAAATATCTTACAACACTCGAGTTTGGCTTTAATATTACAACTTGTTCACTGAGTGTCTGAGCAATACACTGGAGTGTTTTCTCACATCTCTATGAATTTGATCCGTGAGGCTTTCAGATCCCAGGGCCGAATGGGATAAAAGTTAAGTGTATATTTAACAGCTTATTCAAGTGAATTTTCATCTCTAGGAACTCCACCACAGCCTTTGAAAATTGGGCTGAAAATAGTGACGATAATATTGAAACTTCAACCTGATATTATAAAGAGAAGAACAAATTCCATGTTAAATTTGAGAAACAGCTCCCACTCGCAAAGCCACGAGAGAGCCACGTTTGCAAAATTTGATACTTGGCGTAGCAAACAAGAGTACGTAAATAAAATCGAACAAAAATTCAGCGCGAGCATACTGTGGCAAATTTTACGTTGGTATAATACATGAGTTGTTTTGGAAAATGATCAATTTTTGAAAATCTCGACGTCAAAGAGCAATGGGCTGAAATACCTCAACAGTTTATAGCTTATGTTTCACTACAACAGATTTTACGAAAACATTAGTATTTCCTCATTGATCAAAGATTGATGTTGAGCTTTTTTCGTGACCTGCTTCTACTTAAATAAACAGAAGTTTAGTGCAGATGTACCTATTAGATACCCAGTGCCCGATTAATCATAAAACAAGATGGGCAAATAACCTGGGTCCCCAGTTTGGAGAACCTTCCGAACTTACCATTCATTTTATTCCAGTATTCATCTAGGGATATTTCTAATCATAGCAAATAGTGTAGTCATATCAATATCGTTGCCCAGATGCCAAGTTGTGTAAAAATAATCTAATCTACTCAACCCATTTCTAGCTCCAAATAATAACGCTGATAAGCTATTACAATAGAGTTGAATAGAGCATCAGGGCTTCAGGTTCCCGGTGAGGTTTAATTAATTACTGATGTTCAACAGGCATGTTTCAGTACGGACCATTTTGGGGATCTTCCATAAAGTCGTAGGCTGTGGTTATTTCCCTTCATTTCAGTCAAAATATAACAATTTGCACACTTAATGGAAAAACGTGTAACTTGTTAAAAATTCAACTTTTCATAAGAGCAACCTCCTATGTGAATATGTAATACACCTTCGCTTTGCCTGGTTGTTCTTTGTTAACCCACCAAATGCTTGCTAGCCTTAAATATGCTCACCTAGCTGGTAATCCAGGGGGGGCGTATTAGGTTCGATTTATTCAGAATGTTGTCCGCAATAGAATTTGACCACAGTAATAGTAGTAACCCACTGCTGGAGTAAAGGGCCTTTTAGGTTTTATTCGATAACCTCTGATAAATTGTGAAACCTTTCTCACCTTCCCTCGTAATCGACGGATGATTCCCTCTCGGGAATTTCATAATTCGTTATCTCGAACACGAGAGTAACGAGTGATTAAGACGCGTAGTTGCTTATCTCCATTTCACATTCACTTTCTTCGAAAACTGTTGATAAAGATTTAAAAACAACATAATTATCTGAGTTTTCGTGTGGAAAATCTTGAGCAAAAGTCATTGGGAGTAGAGATGAGGGATTATTTTGCAAAATGCCGGACCTTGATCAGTTAAAAAGTTTATCATCCTTGAGGGAGTTATTCGACAATGCTTGATACCTAAAATAGAAGCACAACAAGTTGGCTGATGAGATTTTCACACTGTAAAGGTACCTATGTGAAAATAATGAAGGTTGAAGGAGAACACATCAAGGTAGGTAGTTCCATGACCAAGAAAAGGTGAAGACTATTTTCACTTCTTCTCTTCCTACCTTGGTAGGAAGGTAGAGGTTGGTTGGTAGAATTTGCCTGAGATAAAACAGTGAGTATAAACAAATATTATCTTTATCATTAATTCTTTATCGCGATGTACCTCCTACTTGGTGAGGATATTTTTCCCGGAAAATCCTGTTGGGTATTTCATCATTACTTTGCAGGTACGTGTACTCGTACATTCAATGGAGAGGAAGAACGATCAGGTTTGTGGGCAGTTAATCATGCAAGTTTTCCAATGAGGATGTAGAGGCTCAGAATTTGGGGAAATCCACTTGACCTGATGTTTTAACTAATTTCCTCTTTTTTAAAAATGGAATTTTTAATGAATAAATAGTTGTAGATATGAAAAATCATGTCAGATAAAGTTTATTTGTAAAGTCACGTTGGGATCCTTTATCTTTATCATTAATTCTATTAATAATTATAGAAAATCGGGCATGGTGGGGGTGAATTTGACATCTCACCTAACTGGAAGCTACGGGTTTGAATCTCGGCTAGTGCAGATTTTCCCCAGACATTTTTACTTTCTAGAGAAGTTATCGTTTTGGCCGTTTTCAATTAGTTCAAAGTCAGATTTTGGTCGTTCCATCGTACACAGATATCAGGAAGAAAACGAGAATTGAAGGCACCATTTTCAAAGCTCCTGTTAAAGACATGACCGCGTGCTAGATTTTGTGGGGGGTAAGGGGTGAATTTCAACCCTCGCCCCCATTTTTAAATAAAGAAAAAAAAGTCAAAACACTGTAGTCTCAGAATAGTACATCTGCTGCTTTCTGTTGGATAAAACTGGAACTACTATTATTGTTCGTTCTTCATGAAGTATGAAACTATTTAGGGTCATTGAATGTTGGATTGAATTGTGATGAAGCCATCTTTGAATCTCGTTTGAAGCCGGCTTATACATAGTTTAATCCCATATCTACTATTTTTTCGTTGTTATTGATACCAGAAGTTCTTTATACTTTTGTTGGGTTGGAAAATTCTGTGATAATTTTTCAGAAATTATTGATGGTTGAAAAACAGTCATTTTTCCTATAGATTAATTCAAGGTCATCATTTTTGTTCCACGTTTCTTTGTACGTTGTTTACATGCAGCTATTTTTCCCTCTTTCAGACGAGCGCCTCTTTAGCTCAGTGGTAGAGCACTGGTCTCGTAAACCAGGGGTCGTGAGTTCAAACCTCACAGGAGGCATATCTTTTTGCAGTAATGGAGATTTTTTTTCTTTCCTTGGTAATAAATAGGTAGTTAGGTAGGTACTTACTTATTTCACATCTTTTCTTGTTCCTCGAATAACGATTTGTTTTGGGCTATGAATTTAGCATCTCCACCAATAAAATTTCTAATGACCATTTCACAGAGAAGAAAGACCACGCTTTGGTATATTAAGCATCTCCACCAATTCTAAATAACCGTCTACAAAAAAGCCTCATTTTGTTTTCGGAAATTTAGCATCTCCACCAATTTGCAAAGAATTTTATGCATTTAGATTTTAGACCATATTTCTCTTGGGGAATTTAGCATCTCCACCAATGGCAAATAATAATTATTCTAAGATAAGGCTACATTTATTTTTTTAAATAAAATTAGGTAAGCAACTCCGCCAATTTATTCTAAATAACCGTTCTACAAAAAAAAGTCTCATTTTGTTTTGGCAAATTTAGCATCTCCACCAATTGCATTTTTTTTTGTACTGCTTGTTGCATTCAATTTCTAAATAACAGGCGTTACTTTAGACTCCGCGATTCGACTTTTTGAGACTTTTTGAGCACTGGTTACAGGACTTGTGATAAATAAGCATGTGAATAGTCAATCCCAAATCCAATGGTACTACTTTGAACTCTATTTGACTCACAATTAAGGAGTTACAGGTTTCATTCTTTCCTTTGTCATGTTTTTTTTTTTTAACCTTTTTTTACCCCAAATTAAGGGGTTACAGGTTGCATTTTTTCCTGTTTCATGTTTTTTTTTTTTTTTTTTTTCAAGTCAATCTTATGTATTTTTTCACGAGGAATCTGATGGTTTAACTTAATATCTCTAAAATGTTAAACTCTTGCATGAATAGGGCCGGTTGGCTGGCCTCCATTTGCGGCCGAATTTCCATATTGCTGAAATTGTTTGGGCCTTGTATGTATAAGGCCCGCATGTTGTTTTACATATACAGGGTGTCCCAGTGTAGACAATCCGGAAGCCTTGCATAAATAAAACAACCTGCTTAGCCTGTGGCGTATACATATACGCAAGGTTTCCTGTTTAAAAGAAATATAGAAAAGGAAAAACAAAACAAAGGTCAATTTTTCATATCAATGTTTACAATATCTTGAAGAAGAATTAAAAAATCTATTTTTAAAGTGTATTTTACAGAAACTGAGATTTTTTTTACTCTGAAGTACCACATTAGAATATGACTGGGGGTTTTACAAGAAGATACAGACAAATATACGATAGAGTACAGGAAAGTAGAGTATCAAAAATATAGTTCGAGAAATTTGAAATTCATTTTTCTAAATTATTTGGTATTCCAGATTACGATTTATTTTATAATGTTTTGATGAAGCACCAATTGAATGCTATCTAAAAAAAGTACCAATGGAAATAAGTTTTGATCTTTTAATGCCTACTCTACCTTTAATCCCACAGACATTGAGGGAAATGTCGAACAACGTAGGCAAAGTAGGTAAGCATTTTAATTAAAATCTAGTTTTAGAGTAAACCTTTCGATAATAACTAGGTAGGTAGAATGATTTCAAGCTTCAATTCAGACATTAATGGAATTTTTTAAAGGTTGAAAACAATACAGGGCTAAAAATGATTTTGGGTGAGTAAAGACACTTGGCTTTATGTTTTAACGTTCTCTTAGTCACGGAAACAATCAAGTTAAGCAAACTCTTTACACAGAATACTTATAATGCAAACTTTTCATAAAAACATTATAGACCAACTCATTCGTTCAGATAAATGGTTTGTTTGATTAGAGTTACTTCTATTGTTGCAGTGGCTAACTCCACTTTAATTTTGGTAAAACCATGTTCCTTGTAAATAATAATACAAACTGAAATAAATAACTTGAAAAACTTTGTCATAATTATGCACATTAAAATATTTCTAAAAACTATTTACATTTGACACAATGATTATATTGACAAAGGAGGAAAATAAAATAGCTAAAATCTCATATCAAGCTGAGCCACTAAAATCAGTAGATATTTATTCGTCCAGGGAAATGAAACAGAAATTCCATTTGACTATAAAGGTCACAGACCCATAATTTTCTAACTAGGAATGATTCTTACTAGAAAAATTCTGACGATTCAAGAAAATACGGCAATTCAAACACAGTTTGCTTTGTGTTTAACAAATGCTGAATTGTAAGTGTAGAAAAAAAAATTAAACAAACTTTTCATGTAGTTATCAGTTATCCCTATTAGTAGTTTAGTCTCTGATTTTCTTAGTGGCTTACAAATAGGTAGTTTACACTTCGAATTAAACATTTTCAAAAAAGAATCTTAAACTAATTTACTTGCAAAATATTGCACATGGGTTGAAAGTTCAAGGAGTCTAGGACAGAACGGATTGACTTGAACCAAGCTCCTAGCTCTCCTCGTCAATTCGTCGTCAGAACATAGAGGCTCCATTATCTGATGAGGTGATCGCTTCAGCACTTGAGTGCATGGCGTGGTGGTTTGTAAGGTTCGCGTTAGCATCACAATGTGCCCCTGGTCGCAAGGAATTGCTATTCCTGAGGATGGCAGCCGCATTTTCCAACATGAGTGCGTCAGCGGAGAGGCTCAGTATCTTGGCACTATGCTCTTGGGCTTTGGCTCGTAGGCACGCTATGCTATTGTTTCGGAACTCTTCCGGATCTGTTGTTGAGTTCACATTGGCAGCGGCTAGTTGCATCACAGCAGCATGGTGATGTTCCATCTGAGTTTGTATCTCCTGTTGAATCCTAAGGTGTGCAGCCTCCGCCACTTCACTCTGATGGTGGAAGGTATGATGAGGGGATAATGGTACTCTGGATAAATTCTTAACTTCATTATCATGCTTCTCATTCTCCTCCTCATCCTCCTCCCTTCTCCTAACATCTCCATTCTCTATCCTTCTCTCCTCGTGATTTTCTTCTTCCTCATCGTCATCATCATCCTCTTCTTCTCCTCCTTCTTCATCTTCGTTGTCATCCTTCTCACTTGCATTGCTATTTGTATTGTCGTCTTTTAATTGGTCAGCAGCTTCTATTGACTTCCGGTGCATGCCTGAGAAAAGAAAGAAAAGAAAATATAATTATAATTAAAATTTGAACAAAACACCTAGCTTATTGCATATACAAATATTATCCAGGGAGCTGAGTTGAAATTATTATTCTTGAATTGCATAACTTCTCTACATTACAAGGCGTTTTATGTATATTACATCGGCATTACTGTTATTTCATTTTTCTTTCATCATAGGTTTACCTTTGTATAAAAATCAATACGGATTATAAATTATATGTAGCTATAAATCACCATCTATGCATACATAATAATATTAGGAATGGGAAAGTAATGAAAAATGGTTTAAACTGGTGGAGATGCCAAATTCCCTAAAGAAATCTAGGCTAGTAGCTTAGATTTGGTGGAGATGCCAAATTTCCCAAAATAAATCTGAGACAAAAGTAAAATTTCATTTTTAGATTATGAGTAGCTAGCTACCATCTATTTTCTATAGTACCTAATAATATTATCATACCAAAAATCTGATCTTTATTTTCATCATTATAAGTCGACTATGATTTACTATTGTATAAATGAATTCTTTCATTTTCCAGAACTTGGGGCTGTTCTTCTTTTCTTTCTTTTATGTTGCTCATCCTTTTTATTTATTTTTTCCCTTCATATTCCTTGTCGACATTTTTTCTTACTTACTTCTTCGGAAAATTATTTTCTATTATTTAGCAATAGGAACATTAATCATAGATTTTTAGCTACCATTTTTTTCCGGACAAAGATGAAATTTTTCATTTGAAATCTTTTATTATGAGTCCTATATAAATGATAGTATGTCTATTAACTTCATTCATATAATGAGGGTTTCCTACTTCTAGTTATTCAATAAATGTTCTGTCTTGACATGTATTTTTAAAAGAAGGCGTTTTCAAAAAGTCACAAACATATCTTTCTAGGAATGGCGCCCCTTATTGAGGAAGAAAAAATATTTGGCTCCGTTTCAAAAACTTTCTCAATGTCACTATCTAAATACTTACTAATGTCAAATTGAACCTCGGCAGTCGGCTTCTCTCAATTATCGTTTTATTATAATAGAAACATTAGAAATCACTGCTGAGTGCTCCAATGCGACTGTCAGTGTTAATGGAATGTATAATTCTAGAATTATTTGGGATATGTGCTGAAATTACCGTCAGCTATATCTACAATAATATCTAATAGGCTTTTCAGATAAGATTCCTTTTCCTTTTAAAAACGATTCCTGGATTTTCACATGTCAAACTGTGGTCTTAAATATCTACTGGGACCTTAGGTGGTTTGATATTTAGTGGAAAATAATGACAGTTCATACCTACATTAACTCCGCGCATTAGATAGGAAAGTATGCACTTATTAATGTCCTGATAAATAATTTTAGTATTTCCTATAGAACTGAGCTCCATTCAAATCTCATGTATTTCTTAAGATAAATGTATCGATTTTATTGATACATATTAGATTCAGATTTTTCAAGTACTAACCCCCGCGGTGCGATGGTACAAAGTTATTTGAGATTGGGACTCCAATTTAAAGGAGACCCATTGAAGATTCAAAACTTCACGGTTCACATTGGGTTTGATTTTTTTGCAGATAGGTAGGTACCCACAAATAAAAGATTAAAATGATATTCACACACTAAACGGTGGTTTTGGTTCCCCTCAGAGAAATAAGGTCCTATGTTTGTATCTCACGCGAGGTTTGACACATCCCTAACAACTTTCTTAATTGTTGTTTTAGTATTTCTATTACAAAATAAAAGGGCCATTGAATATGTTTTCAAAACAAAATTGAAAGAAAACGAATAAAGTATTAGGTTACCATACAGAAAGTATAAAAATAATATTGGTCTATACTAGACATGTCTATTATTAGTTCTGAAGTGTAAAGTAGTTATGTCAACAAAACAGTCAATATTGTATTTGAATGCTCTATTATTAGGTATTTATAACACCAAATATCCCATTCTACTCTACTTCTAATAGAATATCCAATATGTACGAGTATATCTATTGAACTTTGAGGAAATGTTACGTTTTTTAAATAAATGATTTATTCTAATGGATTATTTGAACTTATCGTTTCAATACCGTTTGGAACACTACCTATAATTTATAAATTTGTAGATAGTTACCTACTTAGATATTAATTTCAAGTTTATCAGCTGAATGGGATTTGTTTAGTTTCAGGTGATGTCAATCGACAGCGTTTGATGCTGATTGACCATAGTGTGGACACTGCTTTAGATTTTATTGTTTTAGTAGTTACTTACCCAGCAACCAGGGAGCGACGCACTCGTTTTCTTTCGCACTCTTCAATATGGTCTCAGGTAGGGGTAAGGAATGGCGGACCATAGCTCCATACAGACCATATTCTGCCATGATTGTACTTCGTCCCCAGCACTTCTCAGTTTTGCGCCACTTGGCTCTTCGGTTTTGAAACCAAACCTGTGGAAATTTGGGAAATTTAGTTATTTAAAATTAAGATAAAAGAGTGGTTGGCATCTCTAGTGTTATATGAATTCAATGATATTTATAACCTGAATAGATGAAAAGATAGGTAAATCATATTCATATGTCATATTTTTATAGTTAGGAAACATAGTTTTAAGTTATTGACGTTGTACCTATATATGTTTATATATTTTATGTACAAAAAAAAATAAAAACTAATCCGTGAGATAGACATACGTATCTTCTTGCAAATGCTCTAAAACTTACACATCCGTTTCTAGTTATTAAAAACAAGAAAAAAATATCTCAGTGGGACATCATTAATTTGTTATTTAAGCATTTATGTGTTTTTTAAAACATATATCCAAAGCACGTGACCAAAAATAATTATCTTCTTTTTTTTTACAAACATGATCACTGGAGCTTTTTTAAAAAGTGTTAGCCATTTCTCAATGCAGAAATTCCCCTCTTGAAACATTTAATACAATGTTTCAGTGTGCAGTAGTGTGAATATTTGTTAATAATTTGGTTATGTTATTATAACTCCTGATTTTTTACATAGATAATGTAATTTGTATTTAAATAGCGTCTGTTTTGGAATCTTTTTGGTATCAATGGAGTGTTTTTGTGTTCCAGTGAAAGATCTTGGTAACTAAACAATTGTTCACTTCAGATATCCTTTACTTTTTGCTCAACATTTCTCAACTTGTTTTTTCAACACCTATATCAGTCCAAAACAGCCAAAACTGACAGTTCCAAAGTAAAATTGAGACTTCAATTTGGGGACTCAATATGAAAGATTGCTAAAGGTAAGCCTGTAAGAGTTCCCTGTACAAATTCCATTGCAATCATCCAATATCTTTAAAAGGTGTTGAAATGTGCCACTACCCTAATCCCACGCACCTAATTAGGAACTTAATAATATTATTAGTACATCCCTGATGTTCGTATTAATTAATACTGAAGGAGCGGTATTTTGGTATACTTATTAGATGCTGGATTACCCGATATCTTTACAAAGACGGTGCTTTTTAAGTGAGGAGGTGTAGTAGGTACTACTAGTTACCAGTCTATGGTATCATGAGAGGGCAAAGGCGATGGGACAATCAGATAGCACTAATTAATTGTTCAGATTATCCATAATAATAATATTAATGAACTCATGGCGGTGATGTGCCTTGTGAAGCTGATAATGTGGCGAGGTATTGGTTTACATCAGCAGTTCTCAAATTATTTATTCATCTTATATTGATGGCTCACTGTTTATCTAAAGGACTGTGAAATGGCTTTATCTAATTCTTCTAGTCTAAGCCTGTTTCCTTTTCTTTAGAAGTAAAATAAACTAATAAAATTTTAATCTGATCCAATTATGACAAACTAATCTACTTACGAGTTACGTGTAAAATTTCTTTGACTTTGGAAAAGTACCGAACTAGGAATCTACAATTCCTTATTGCACGGCCGAAATTTTTTGAGAAACACTGGCCTACATGATTGAAAAGGGCACGCAGACCTCATCCCGCCCGCATAATATTAGGATAATGAGCACAAGGCATGCGTTAGGTTTCGGTAGGTGTGTGGCTGAGGACTAACTGGCGAGAGTTCAAAGTAGGAAAAACCGCACAGGAGTTACGGTACGAGGCGCGGGGGGTTTGTTGAAATCCAAGACTACAGAGTGGCGAGAAGATAATGACTCAAATGAAATATTTTTACTCTATCTCTTTGGAAGCTTTCATAGGCGGAACTTTATCATGACAAACGGTAATATGATTGTGTATCCTTTTGGCTGGGTACATGCACATTTTATACGGCCTCGTAATGATTCACTCCATCCCATGCTGCGTTGTCAAATACATTTGATGAAATTTTTAATCCACAAGACTGCATGTCTATTACGGCAATCCTTAATCGTACCCACTTCGTAAAACCAATAATGTAGCCAAATTTGTTGCCGCTGTCAGGGAAAACAATGAACAATGTAGTAAAGATATTTTTGTTGTGACAACACAGTTGACGGATTGATACAGTTGGGATCAAAACAGAATTATGTAATCAAACACTTGACTGTGTTTCTCAAAATCTCATTTACATACAGAAGCCATCCTAAAGAGTGAAATAAAAGTATGACAAAGATATTTTTAGGCAGATGTTTCAAGTTGCATATTTGGAACCTATTAGTTAAAAACCATGTAAAAATGGTCCTTACTAAAGGTCTTTTTGCTTTAAATAAGGAGACTCCTAAAAAATATTAAATAGATCTCTAACTTTAACTCGTAGAAAATGGTCGATCTAAGCTTCAAGATCACACACAACATATGTGTAGATACATAAAATGAAGTTCAGATGGTCGTGTATTATACCTATAAAAAATATTAATACCTTCTCAAATTTTCTTGGATGAATGAAAAATAATTATCTCGGGTAATACTCCTGGCAGAAGAGGAAATTCCTGAGGGATGACTCAAACAAATAAAAAGCTGAACGGGAAGAAAGTAATTGACTACTGAAGTATTTAGCAATAAATTGTCACCAACACTTAATCGGTTTACAGCCCCTCGCTAATCTTCTACCCTAATAATATAAGAATATTACCCTTCTGTGTTTTCCATGTAGTCTAATGTTTAATAATAATCTCTTTCAAGTGTTGTCCAGTTGTTGGAGGAGTTTTTGTGTGGGATCAAGAAGTCAGTTGACACAGATGGGAAGGAAATTTTTCAAGAATTTATCTTCACCATGGCTTTTTTTCCGAACCAAGAGCAAATACGGTCCTTCAATAAACTCAACTGATGAGAAATTGACGACAAGACTCAAGGAAGATTCTGAAAAAGATACAGACGTCTTCAAATGATTGAAGTGTAGGCCTCAAGCATACCACGACCGCCAAGCGCCTCCTGTCGAAAAATATCTTCTGAATCATTTGCTTGAAACTATAAAAGTCTATGTTCGTATTTACGAGTGACTGTCTGCTAAGTCTGACATCATCATAGAAATGAATATAATTGAATTACCCAAGTTCTTCATGCAAACTGCCGAATGACAAGAAGGAGGGGGAAAGTGTATAAAAATACTTAAATCAAAAGTAATAAGTATCTAACCAACTTTTAGTATCATTGTTCACAAATCATGAAATTATTTTTATATTTTTTCCAGCACAGCAACGGGGGAAAGTGGAGGGGTCGTTGCTACACAATGAAGCATTTTGCAATGGTAAAGCATAAATCAAAAAGAACAAAACAAAGGCGGAGCTCAAAATAAAAATGTTTGCAACTATAAATATCAATAAAGTTAGCGTTGCGGCGACTGAGATTTGATTATCTTCTGAATGTGTGCACTGTGTAATAACGTAATGTCTGTGTAATAGTAATAATATAAATAACCATGGAGGTAATAGTATAGCTGTTTATGTACATACCATAGTAGAAGCTGAGAGCGATAGTGTCATATTATATCCTTACAGTATGTCTATCGACAATGGAAACGTCCATCACTTACCATTATGGAAATGCCTTATCCTCTGCCTTTCCTTACCATTGATTGATACAAATATAATTATTCGTACATGTATAATAAATTGATAGGTAAGCATATTTTCATAGACAAAGGCATTATCCACATTTTACAAAAAGTTAAAACCTATAACCCAGGGGAGTGTGAATTTAAAATGCTTCATTTCTGAACCATTCGGTAGTTTAGCAAAACTCAGTAACGGTTTGCTGTGATATCTAGTGCATACTGACAAGTCAATAGCCAATTGATAACCAAACTACCTGATGCCTGCTTACTAGAAAATAATGAGGCCCTTTAAAAGGTAAAACTGAAAACCAAAATACCTATTACACATGAAACGAATGTACTTGCTTAGCCATCTTCCAGGGATATTGAGTGCTCCAATGTAGTTCATACAGTAGTGGAGATGTCATTTTTACCATTATGTACATTAAAAGTAAATTCTATTGAATCACTTCAATATTTGAACAGTAATTATTCTAACTTTTACAAATTGAATTAGGAAGCAGATAATAATTATTATTATAAACTATGTTCGAGAGTATAGTATATCTCTTATTTCGGTAACATACCATTAACAAGTTAGTATTACTGACAATGTAAACATAGGGAAACTTAATTAAGACCCTACCAAAGTAGGGTAAGCAAAACATCAAATGACAAATAAATCAAGAAGCTCAAAATAGTTCGAACCACTATGGAATTCAGAAAACAATATACTTATCTATACTCACAAAACAAGAAAGCAATTGAATTTATAAATTAACTTAGCAAATAATAAAACAACATTTCCAATGGAGACAATATCGTTTAGGGAATTGGAATTCAATTTTGTGTGAAATCTCATTTTCAACACAAAAAGTAACTGGAGCAGTTGAGAAGCATTTTCCCGATCAATTATCAGATTAGATTGAAACAGTCAAACACTTTGTATTTGTGTTGAAACTAGGACAAAAGAATGGACATGTGATGTGAACAAATCTTGACTACCTTGGAGTCTTTGGGGTTTGGTGAAGAACTTTTGATGGGCTTATTTTTAGCCCGTCCTTCCTTTATTATTACGATAGTAAGAAAAAAACGTATAGTGGACGGGCTATTGTATTCGCTTCGCGGTGTCGTCAGTCTGTCTGTCTGACCCCTTAGAAGGACTTATCCAAACCTGGTCAAATTAAAGGTCTTTTTACCAGGAACACGAAAATGGTGGTGCAAATTTTGTCCAGAAAATCATAAAGCCGAAAAAACAAAAACAAGTGTTTTTGGGTTTTTTTTTTTTCTTCATATTTTCTCACACAAATGAGCTCTGATCTTGAAATTTGTCGCGACGACCTATGAACTCAAAGCGAGAAAGTTTTAGATGACACTTCAGTCGATAATTTAAGACCGGTTTTAGCGTCACCAAAGCGAGAAAGTTTTAGATGACACTTCGGTCGATAATTTAAGACCGGTTTTAGCGTCACCTGTGTTAGGCTACGCCAAGAAAGGCCAATAAATGGATGGGTGACTTAAACATTATATTGGGAATAAAGGGAGAACGGGTTCTAGTCTTGATTTTAAATCATTTCATTAAAGTAAAATCGAAAAATTAAATCAAGAATGAAAATAAACTGAATATTAAACAAATTAGGTAGGTACATAGGTACTGATTTTCTCTAATCACTACGGGCTAAAAAATTCCCGGAGTGACGGGCCCTCCTTGTTAAAAATAGTACTATGCTTACTTTTCTATAGGATATAGGACATAGGTTGCCCAGCATTAGGAGAAGCTTGCCTACTAATCCGGAGTACGTGGGTTCCGTCTCAAATAATAATAATAATAACAACAACAACAACAACAACAACAACAACAACAACAACAACAACAACAACAACAACAACAACAACAACACCAACAACAATACAACAACAACAACAACAACAACAACAACAACAACAACAACAACAACAACAACAACAACAACAACAGCAACAACAACAGCAACAACAACACCACCACCACCAACAACAACAACAACAACAACAACAACAACAACAACAACAACAACAACAACAACAA
>NW_007377619.1:317375-324853 GCF_000475195.1 Diaphorina citri | reverse complement strand
TACATCAGGTCTATATACGCACGTATATGTATGTATATGGGTTCCATATAAATAATACCTACGATATATCCTTTTTTTTATGAACAAGTTTGTGTCTAATGACCAAGCTTAGATTTATTGCTTGGAATATGTTTATGTAGGGATCCAGGTATAGGTAGGTCACAAGGTGTAACCAGATATATGTTTATGAGGTCTGTGATACCAAATGACGGTTATTTACCGGGTGGTTGTGACACGGGGGGTAACTGGAGTTTTATAGTACACAGAAATTCCACTCTTGGGCTTATTTTTAGGGTTTAACAGCCCTAAAATTTGTGTTAAGCTTTACGAACCGGATTTTAGTGATGGTACCTAACCAGCACCTCCAATTGCGTTTTTTTGGTCTATGGAGAACTGGTGTAATTCAACGTGCTATCACCGCAGGCTCATTGTGGGTTTAAGTAACAATTTTGATAACGTTGAAGTTGTCACCGAGAAACTGGAAAATAAAAATATTACTTAATCACCTACATATCTCTGGTAAAATGTGGTTTGTGTTTGGTGGGGTGTTATGTGGTATGTGGTGGTCCCCTACAAAGGACGGGTCAACCACTAGTCTCTGTTAAAATTACAAGGAAAACTAAGTGGAGTAAGACAAACAAAGTAGGTAATACCTACTATTAATGTCTTATAGACTGAATTCGCATCGACAGTTCCTGCCTACTGTTAGTAAAAGTGAAGCATAACGGGCTGTACACGTGGTGCTGAGTGTAGACACAAAATAAAAAATGCTGACAGCGATTTCATTGAAACTCGCTCATAGAGTAGACCAAAATGAAAGTAAGTTCCACAGAAGTATGAAATTAATTCCACGGACCAAGTAGGTGTAAACCTATTGGTGTTAGTGGGTATTTCTTCTTTCACCTCTCGAATCGGGCTTGAATTCAGCCTTAAAATACGCTTAGAACACATTTAATTAACTTTTGTCAAATAAAATAAAAATAAAATTACACTTGTGGTCAGGGAAATAAAAAATATTAGACACAACAGAACAATAAATATCACATCTAAATCGATGTCATATTCTCATTACAATACAATGGACAATAAGTTCTCCCTGCTATAACCATAATATGTATATGAATATTCCATAATGTTATCATTGGTAAATAGCCATTACATAGGTACCTATAGGTTGTAAATTTTGTAACGATTTTTCTCACCAAACCATCCGAACTTGGTCTACGTAGGTTGTTTGGTGCTATTGAACATAAAACTTGTAATATTATTATCATCATCTCCACTATAGTTAGGTATAGGGCACAAGGTGTAGTTTTTGTTCTACGGATAAATAATGTCTATCCCTTATCTTTTAGTCTAGGCTCTAGGCTTAAGTGCCTAGGCCTAGGCTGTAATTAACTAACTGACCCCAGAACCTAAGATTGCACCTCAGGCTCTGATTTGGTGTGAAGTGTGACCAATTGAAACGCTAGAATCTCTGAACTACACCGAAAACTATGGTGTTCTCCTAATTCCATTTCCAAATGGGATATTTTGTGATGATCCCTTCACGACCTCCCTGGAAGCATCTAAGCTTCTAATCTACATATTATGCAGGTCTCCTTAGTCCTGGCCATGTCACCGACACTAAATTATTATTAGCAGTATTATTTTCTTAGGTAAAAGCCTGAAGTAGCGTTCTTTCAGACCGGCAGATAGGTGCTTTTAACATCAGGTAATATTGACATCTCCACCAATTTTGAACTTCGATTACATATTGAGAATATTGGTTATTTGGACATCTCCACCAATTTTAAACTTAGGTACCTAAAACATTGAGAATATTGGTTATTTTGACATCTCCACCAATTTTGTATCTCTAATTCCATTTCCAAATGGGATATTTTGTGATGATCCCTTCACGACCTCCCTAGAAGCATCTAAGCTTCTAATCTACATATTATGCAGGTCTCCTTAGTCCTGGCCATGTCACCGAGACTAAATTATTATTAGAGTATTATTTTCTTAGGTAAAAGCCTGAAGTAGCGTTCTTTCAGACCGGCAGGTAGGTGCTTTTAACATCAGGTGATATTGACATCTCCACCAATTTTGAACTTCGATTACATAATATTGAGAATATTGATTATTTGGACATCTCCACCAATTTTAAACTTAGGTACCTAAAACATTGAGAATATTGGTTATTTTGACATCTCCACCAATTTTGTATCTACTTGCTTAAAATATTGAGAATGTTGGTTGTTTTGACATCTCCACCAAATTTGAAGTTACTCGTACTTAGGCAGATAGGTACGAACAACAAAATTTATTTAAGATTTCCTTTTTTTAATTTTTGGGTCTGTCTATAGCTACGACATCGCGCCGTACTTTGGGTCCTCAGTATTTTTCTTTGTCTCCCCCGTTCTTCTCTCTCTCTCTCTCTCTATCCTCATTCACATTTTGTCTTATTCCATGTCTACTGTCTTCTCCTCGTCTACTCATAATTTGTATTTTATGCAAATGAGAAAGTTTGATTGGCGCCAGCCAAGACAGTAGCTGAAAATCATTACATCAGGTCTGTCTCTCTCTCTTTCTCTCTCTATCCTCATTCACATTTTGTCTTATTCCATGTCTACTGTCTTCTCCACGTCTACTCATAATTTGTATTTTATGCAAATGAGAAAGTTTGATTGGCGCCAGCCAAGACAGTAGCTGAAAATCATTACATCAGGTCTATATACGCACGTATATGTATGTATATGGGTTCCATATAAATAATACCTACGATATATCCTTTTTTTATGAACAAGTTTGTGTCTAATGACCAAGCTTAGATTTATTGCTTGGAATATGTTTATGTAGGGATCCAGGTATAGGTAGGTACATAAATATACATACGTTCCCTATAATTTGTATCTAGCTATCGTGCTCTGATTTGTTACTAATTTAACTTACATTAACGAAGATAAATTGAAAATAAAATGAGACATACGTAATAAATTTATTGAGATTTGTTTTAATGCTTGCAATTTATAAAGTTCATTAGAAAGATAGGTGGATATTATTTTTAGATACCTACCTACTTTTCTTTGAAACAACCTCTGTGGCTGTTCTGGGTTTGATGCTGGTATTGAGGTTTTTCGGCTCTGTGCTTGCAATAACGTTGCAAAGGACAATAATCATGAGTCGGTATATCGTAGCTATAAATGTAGCATGGGAAAATAACATGGGTAACAAGTGTACCTCTACATTTTTTTTTCTTCTGATTTTATTGAGATCTTTGACCCACTCTTGGCTTATTTTTAGGGTTTAACAGCCCTAAAATTTGTGTTAAGCTTTACGAACCGGATTTTAGTGATGGTACCTAACCAGCACCTCCAAAAATACCACATTTAATGCACCAGCTCCCGAAGGATCACTGAAGTTAAGCAACATTGAGCGTAGTATCCGGATGGGTGACTATCTGGGCAATCGTGTGCTGTTGGCTTTTCTCGTCCTTACTCAGGTTGGGAGAGGTGTGAGGAGACGGCTAGCCTGTCGCCAAATGGAGTGTAAAACCCCCGTCAGTAAAGACTTTTTTGGTGTAATCGTTTTATCAGCTTCTTCGTCAAATACCACAATTTAATTGGGTAAGTTGCCTACAAAACCAACTTGTATGCAAGATCATCTTGTCAAGATGGAGGCAAAAATGGGCTCAAACGTTATCCACAGAAATATCCGAAACTAAGTACCTGACCACTGACCAGGTATTTACATTAAATATTGACGTAAACTTATAGAGGGAACATTTAACTTGACCACCCAGTATTTCCAAAAGACGGTTACAAAACCACGAGTTGTGTTTGTGTTGACATGTGATATGTCATCAATTTCTACTAATTATTCCTCTAAAATAATCTACAATTCTACATAGTATGATATCGATAGTGAACCTACTTAGGGAATACTATTGAGTATTATCGATGTGTTATGTGCACGCGTGTTGCTTCTTCAAAAACTATATGTAAATATGTATGAAAATCGACCTATGGATTGGAGAATAATGTAGCATTCATTTTTTGAAAAGTTACTTTTTTCTCACGCGGCATTTGTAAATTTCGAACGAAAGTCGATCTCAACTTCGGAAATTCAGTTCCTCTTATTGTTCGGAAATCTAAGAGAGAAGGAAGACAGAACTCCCGCCCCGGGCGGGAAAAGCCTAGCGCTTACAAGGCAGACGCGCTACCAACCAAGCTAACTAGGCTAAATAAACTTTTGATTCTCTATCTAGATGGGATAATTTGAAAGTGGTTATTATTATTATTATTATTATTATTATTATTATTATTATTATTATTATTATTAATATGTATGAAAATCGACTTAGTACCTATGGATTGGAGAATAATGTAGCATTCATTTTTTGAAAAGTTACTTTTTTCTCATTTGTCCTCTTAGTTCCTCTTATTGTTCGTTGTTCGGAAATCTAAGAGAGAAGGAAGACAGAACTCCCGCCCCGGGCGGGAAAAGCCTGGCGCTTACAAGGCAGACGCGCTACCAACCAAGCTAACTAGGCTAAATAAACTTTTGATTCTCTAGATGGGATAATTTGAAAGTGGTTATTATTATTATTATTATTAAGAGGTTTGACAAAGGGAACTGTAACTGCTAAGGTAGGAGAGAAGGAAGACAGGATAGGAGAAAGCCACGGTTCCGAGAACGAACATTATCCCATCAGGATAAAATCCGCCCCGGGCGGGAATCGAATCCGTACAGATATTGGTTAGATGCTTTTAGTGAACAAGCTATGTGCAGGTCAACAGGAAAACCGTTACGCCACTGTGTTAGTTATTTGATGATAACTGATTCAGATTTAGAGGAACAGAACACTTGCGATTGTGTAACTCAATTCGTGTGTTCATTTTTACAACTCGTAGCCGGTGCGATATGTTCAATTTTCAACCGTTTTTCTATGGCTAAAAAATTTAAAAATAGGTAATTCTAATTACTAGTACAAATACCTACATGCATACAAAACCAACCTCCCCATGCACGTATAGGTTATGCTTGTCATATTGGTCCAGCATACGAACTTACCCTCTCAGAATACAGGAATAGAAATTCCTGTAATCTGAGAGAGAAATTCCTGTATTGGAATTGGAATAGAAATTCCTGTATTCTGAGAGAGAGAGGGAGGGAGAGAAAGAGAGAGAGAGAGAAAGAGAGAGAAGAAAGAAAGAGAGAGAGAGAGAGAGAGAGAGAGAGAGAGAGGGAGAGAGAGGGAGAGAGAGGAGCTGATATTATTGGGAGATTTCAAAATTCGAAATCAATAAATAATCAATGGAGGAGAAATGATCTCATTCACTCATAAAATATATGCAGATGATTCAGAGGTCATTCAATAACTCGCTTTAAATTTTTTGTCCAGAAATACGAATAATTTAGAGGTGATTTGTAAATAGGGAGTTTTGACGTCTCCACTAATTTTTGATCATATGTAGGTAATTACTAGTACAAATAAATAATAGGTAGGTAGGTAAGTGGTACCTACATGCATACAAAACCAACCTCTCCATGCACGTATAGGTACTCGTATCATCCTACCACAAGTTATGCTTGTCAAGTTGTCATATTGGTCCAGCATACGAACTTACCCTCTCAGAATACAGGAATTTCTATTCCTGTATTCTGAGAGAGAGAGAGAGAAAGAGAGGGAGAGAGATGAGAGAGAGAAAGAGAGAGGAGAAAGAGAGAGAGAGAGAGAGAGAGAGAGGAGCTGATATTATTGGGAGATTTCAAAATCCGAAATCAATAAATAATCAATGGAGGAGAAATGATCTCATTCACTCATAAAATATATGCAGATGATTCAGATTCAGAGGTCATTCAATAACTCGCTAACTGTACACTATTGATTTAAATTTTTTGTCCAGAAATACGAATAATTTAGAGGTGATTTGTAAATAGGGAGTTTTGACGTCTCCACTAATTTTTGATCATATGACATCTCCACTATTCTTGGTTCCTTTGACAACCTTTCCAGCTAGCACTCAGCTAGCAGCCTTGTTAATCTAACTATTTCTAATATTTCTACCATGTAAGCTGGAAAAATAGACTCTAGGGAAAGGAGCCCTGTTGCTTATTTTGCTTTACAGCCCAGCAAAAAAATGGACCTACAATTTACAACAAAACCCAACACCAAACAGAACATTACAATGTACGAGTACATAATATTATCTTCATAATATCTGAGTCGTTAATGTGATAGATAACCAAATTAATTGTTTACCCCCCAAATAGAGAGTGCCATATATTATTTCTTTTCAACTCCTGATGTCCAATTATAATTCTATTATTTATTTCTCGTTGGTACCAAATCTTCTCAGCTATTGATCCAGAGATCGAGATAATCCACAAAACGTTTGAGAAATGTTGGGAAACAAACTGGGTAAAGATACTAATCGGACCCAAAGACATACATAGAGGATTAGGTACCTACCTTTTGTTTTGGTTCTCAAATCAAAAGACAATAATATTTTCTGATCTATAGTTCATGATGAACAGGCCAGATAGGGACCTCTCTGATTCACAAAGAAGAGTTCCATCAAAATGAAAACTGTGTTCGGTCATTTACGTGTCTTTATTTCGATTCGAATTTATCTATCTTTTCTTCACGCGTTCAAATCTTTGTTGTTGGATTCCTTCTCATCTTTTCAGGAGATGATATTAAATTTGTAAAATATTGTAAGCCTGAGGGAATTATTGCCATTTGCCAAGGGTAAAACTTTTCCTTGCCCTCAGGAATATACGGGATCCATGTATTTCATTTGAAGAAACCAAATATAAGTTAAAGATACTAATCGGACCCAAAAACATACATAGAGGATTAGGTACCTTTTGTTTTGGTTCTCAAATCAAAGGACAATAATATTTTCTGATCTATAGTTCATGATGAACAGGCCAGATAGGGAACTCTCTGATTCACAAAGAAGAGTTCCATCAAAATGAAAACTGTGTTCGGTCATTTACGTGTCTTTATTTCGATTCGAATTTATCTATCTTTTCTTCACGCCTTCAAATCTTTGTTGTTGGATTCCTTCTCATCTTTTCAGGAGATGATATTAAATTTGTAAAATATTGTAAGCCTGAGGAAATTATTGCCATTTGCCAAGGGTAAAACTTTTCCTTGCCCTCAGGAATATACGGGATCCATGTATTTCATTTGAAGAAACCAAATATACAGATGAAAATAATAAAGCAATCAATAAGCATGTTCTTGCAAATTCACATGCGGGGCTTTTCAGAAAACAATCAATTGATCTATTTTATTGTAATATTGTTTTCTACTCACTACAATTGGCATGTTGCCTATGCCAGACGAATAGTATGAAGTAGTGAAGATGTGTAGGCTACAAAGTACAAAGTCTAACTTGGTGAAATTGCCTGGTGGAATATCACGTGGTAATCATCAGCTTACCACATTAGAGGGTCCTGATTGGAACTTGCGTTTTTTTTTTTTT